>NC_141027.1:6742500-6842500 GCF_052040795.2 Danio rerio | reverse complement strand
GCCTTAATCCTTACTGGAAAGATTCCTCTGAGATTTTGGTCCATGTTGACATGATAGCATCACGCAGTTGCTGCAGATTCGGTGTACACATCCTTGATGTGAGTCTTCCACCACATCCCAAAGAAGCTCTATTGGACTGAGTTCTGGTGACTGTGAAGGCCATTTCAGTACAGAGATCTCATTGTCATGGTTAGGAAACCAGTCTGAGATGATTCACGCTTGGGTGTCCCTGCAGAAAAATCCAGCTTAAACCAGCCTAGGCTGGTTGGCTGGTTTTAGCTGGTTGACCAGCCTGGTTTTAGAGGGGTTTTGGCCATTTCCAGACAGGTTTCCAGCCAGGTCTTAGCAGGTCAGGCTGGAAAATGACCAGCTAAATCCAGCTAAAACCAGCTTGACCAGCCTGGTTTAAGCTAGACATAGCTGGTTTTGGCCGGACTCCCAGCCTGGCTAGGCTGGTCAAGCTGGTTTTAGCTGGTCATCTCCCAGCCTGACCAGCTAAGACCAGGCTGGAAATGGCCAAAACCCCTCTAAAACCAGGCTGGTCGACCAGCTAAAATCAGTCAACCAGCCTAGGCTGGTTTAAGCTGGATTTTTCTGTAGAGGTACCTAATAAATTAGCCGGTGAGCGTATATTGTATGGTTGTCTCTCTGTGTGTGTATGCGTGTTTGAGTGTATATCTTCCATATAGCAATATCAATAATGTTTGACCTCATGGGGACATTTTTTGGTCCACATTAGGAAAACATCTGATAAATCACACAGAATGAAGCAGTTTGAACATGTAAATGTGCACATTGTTTCCTGTGAGGGTTGGGTTTGGGGGAGGGGTATAGAATATACAACCGGTAGAGTATAAAAATCATTACGTCTATGGGAAGTCCCCATAAATTTAGCTGTGCTAGTGTGTGTGTGTGTGCTTGTTTATGTTGTTTATGAGGACACAAATTTGTATAATGACATGAGTATGACCAGGCTGTAGTCTATTGAGGTGGTTTATAAGGACATGTGTCGTGTCATACTTCTCATAATCATACTTGATGAGAGTCTTTTGATATTTTATGTCCCAATGGTTTCCTGTAAGAGTAGAGGGGTGGGGTAGGGTCAAATACCAAGCGCTTTTTTACAGTATAAAATGCATTACGCCTATGGAGAGTCCTCATAGACCATATATACAAGTATTGCTGTGTGTGTGTCTCTCTGTTCGGATCTGTGTGTGATGATCCTGTCCCACTGAGCTGGAAACTGCAACACAAGAAGGTCAAGCAGATGGGGGTGTGTGCATTTGTGAGTTTGTACGTGTGTTTGTGAGTGTGTGTTTTAGGGGAAGAGCCTGTGGTTGGAAAGTTACATGCAGAGGCTGTGAACCACAGCGGACAAACAGAGAGGCGGCCGGAGGGGAAGAGAGGCTGCTGAGAGACCTGTGTGTGTTTGTGTGTTTGAGTAGCATCTCAGCATGTTCACACTTGCTCTCTTTAACTTCCCCTTCTTTCGCCAAAATAGAAAGGCGAGGAGAATATATAATTCCCTCTCTGAAATGGTTTATAGCCTATATGTGGTTTGGTTGAATATGACAAACCCAGCCATCGGGTCAAGTGTCATTGACATTTGAATCTAATTGAAGTACTTGACCCAGTTATGGGTTTTTACCATATTTTACCCGATGTTGGTTCTAAATGTTAATTTAAATGTAATAATAATAATAAATTTTATTTGTATAGCACTTTTCCAACATACATGCAACTCAAAGTGCCTCACAAACAACAACAAAAAAGCGCTAAAATAGACCACATAAACTTGTCACATATACTCGGATAAAAGCATTCATGTACACAAAATGTAAGCATATATCCACATGATCTGGATATATGATCCAGATGACATCTACGTGGATGGGGACTAATTACAAATTGCATCTGATTTTAAATATCTTGGGGTCCAATTTGACTCCAAATTAACATTTAAATCACAAATTAAAAAGATATGTAACCGTGTTAAATTCAATATAACTAATCTCCGGTTCATAAGGTCACATCTATCATTGCAGGCAGCTAAAATATTCATGCGTTCAATGATTTTATCACATATAACCTACTGTCTAACAACCTGGGGCCTCATGTATCAACGCTGCGTACGCACAAAAACTTTGCGTACGCCTGGTTTCACGCTCAGAATCGCTCACGTTTGGATTTACTAACGATGAACTGAACGTGGGAATGTGCGCAGCTTCACGGCAGCTTTATGGCTGGCGTATGCACATTTTTTGTGTGTGTCTGTTTTATTTCCATTGGCGACTCCTAGAGGCAGTTGTGTTAAATTCCTCTCTACAAAGTGTCTGAGCCTTGCAATGGCAGCTGTATGAGACGGGTTCAGCAGGTATATAAGGTTTCCATACCATACAGTTGACCAGCTAAACATTAAAGCACAATTTGCAGCGGTCGCCTGTTTTCCCAATGTAATCTGAGCGATCTACCGCACGCACATTGCTATAAAGACACTATCTGAAGATGAATTTGCATGTGTGAATCAGAAACATTTCCATTCAATAAATGTGCAAATAAAATATGATGCACAAACTTATTAATGATTCCTACTTGTCTTTCTCGTGATAAATAGTTGGCAAAATCTGATATGTAGCGGGGGAAAAGAAGAAAGAGCTCATCAGACGCTGGATTCGAGCCGAGTTTATGCTCGAACGAGTCAATACATGATCACATGTGTCTTACGAGCTGCGCCACAGAGACTATTAAGGGAACTGCAACATTTTACAGATATAAATCACACTATTTCTTTTTTTTAATGCACTCAGTGCGATGTTCAGACCCAACTGTGTTAACCGCATCAGCTAAACTCTCCCACTCTATTTTTTTCTTTTGCTGTTAATTCCGGAGAACAAACTTGCAAATAACACCGCTTTTCTCCGGTCTACCTCCGAAAGCAGCACCTCCAATTCACATTCTGTTCAAAGTTTCTCTTCTTGCTTGATTTTGCCATTGCTTTTTCGTTGAGTTTTTCCATTAGCATAGTCATTAGCATATTCATATGGGGGAGGAGGCAGGGAGGGGTTTTGTGCTCGTGCATGTTGCGCTCAGTTTCACGTTCATTCAGATGTACAAAAGAATATGCTTGAGACTCGGCGTACGCAGTGTTTCATACATCTGAATTTTTTTCTGCGTACGCACATTTACAGCTTTGTACGTACGCAATGTTTTAGTAAGATTTCCACGCAAGTCTTCGTACATGAGGCCCCAGGTCACAAGCAAACAAAACAACACTAAAACCCATAGAGTCACTTTACAAACAGTCGATTAAAATACTGGATAAAAAGCCTCGAAGACATCATCATTGTAGCATTTTGCAAAAACATAAACTGTTAAGCTGGGAAAATGTCATTAAGTACTCAAACATTTGCCTGATGTATAAAATCATTCATGGGGCCTGTTTCAGTAAGGAGGTTCAAACAACTCTGAGTTTAAACTTGAACTCTGAGTTGATTTAGCGAGAGATTAAAAACTCAGAGTTTTCGGTTTCAGAATAGCTGATCTGAGTTGGGTCAATCAACTTTGAGTAGACCAACTCAGAGTTAAGCGCGCACACCGTGACTATAAAACGACATTATCAATGGAGCGCAGATATTATGAGTGACTATGTCAACATCTTAAAAAAAGAGATCAGCATTTCTTTCTCCGGCTGAACTTGATCTGCTCGTGCAAAGTTATAGCAAATATGAGTGTATATATTTAAAAAGAAGCAACCATCAGTGAAACAGAGACAGTTAGCCTGGGAAAACAGCTGCTCAAGTTAATGCGTAATTTTTAATTTTAAGTATTTAAATATTTAAGTATAATAAAATAAGTAATGTAATGTGTGACGTTTATACTTTTTTTTCCTAAACTTTAATACACGTTTATCAGTTTTGATAGATTTAACAGTGCACTTGTGTGTCTGCCTTTTTATTGATCAAGTGATAGAGGTGGATATAACATTAGGAAGGTAAGCAGTAAGAAAATAATTTTTAGACAGAATAATAATCCCATTAATCTAGTAACAGTGCATGTCGAAAGTTAAGCTAATTATTTATGAAAAAAGGACAAGCCTTGTACGTGACTTTGTTCTGTGTGTGACAAAAAAGTAGGCAATAGCTGTGTTTCCATCAAAATATAGGCTATTACATAAATTTGTGCAAAACTGGAATAATGCCTAAAAATAAAGCAGCGTTTTTATCCAAAGTGTCGAAGAGAACACAATCGTCACTTCCTGATTAGCCTGCGCCAAATATCAACAGTAAAAACAGAATTTACTGCGGTAGAACAAGCTGCGTCAATGATTTTTTATTTAATTAATGTACTTGCGCCTCAGAAGACAATTGACACACAATGAACACGTGGGGGCGTTTCTTGACGCGCTCCAGACGCTCGGAGGTAATTAATAATATACACTAATACTGAAACAGTGAAGGCATTTTAGAATGACTAAATCAACAGTTAAGATGTTCTGCAGTGTGCTCAGTCAGCTGGTTTGTCCATTCACTCACATTTTCATCATCATCTCTAACAAACCTTTTTTTAATGCACATACTGTAATTTGTTAAGTGCACTTCGTAGTTTATGTGCATCTTATCAAATAAAAGTTTAACCTACTCAGTTATGCACATGTTTTATTATGTGTATTTTTAAAAGTTATGTGAATCATGACGTTTCCATTAATCGTTTTTATGGGCATCTCCAAAATGAGCTCTAAAATAGGTGTGTGGAAATGTAAGGCTCAGGCGAGAAATACCGCTTCATCTTTAAAAAAATGGGGAGAAAGACAAAAACTCAGAGTTTAGAGAATAAAACCTGCTCCGGACCAGGTTAGATTCACAGAGTAAGTTACCACAGTAACTGACTCTGAGTTAAAGTTACCTCTCTTTCAGAAACAGGCTTGACTTACCCTGATTTCTCGAGTTTAACAAACCTGCCATTTTGAAATCGAAAACCCAGAGATTCTCTCATTTCAGGGTTAAAACACTCTGAGTTTTCACTTAACCTCCTTTCTGAAACAGGCCCATGGTCTGTCATCCCCACCTCTCAGTCAGTTTGTAGACATCAGGAACAGCACACACAGAGCAACACGAGGGGCAGCCCGAGGAGACTGTATTGTCCCACTCCGGAAAAGTACCTTTGGTCAGGGTGCCTTTTCAGTTACAGCTGCACAGGAGTGGAATTCTGTCCCTGGCAGCATCAGAGAGATAACCTCATTTAATATATTTATAAAACATTTAAAAAGCTGGTTTATAGAGAATCAGACGTGTCATCATCATTCTGATTAAATTGAAACTAGCATGTTTCCATTTGTGCCCACCATCTTAATGATCTGTTGTTTAAATGTGTTTCAGCTATTTTTATCTCTATTACATTTACATTTACATTTAGTCATTTAGCAGACGCTTTTATCCAAAGCGACTTACAAATGAGGACAAGGAAGCAATTTACACAACCAAGAGCAACAATGAATAAGTGCTATAGGCAAGTTTCAGGTCTGTAAAGTCTAAGAAGGAAAGTGTTAGTAGTATTAGTATTTTTTTTTATTTATTTATTTTTTTTGGGTACAGTTAGTGTGATATTCAGAGAGGCAATTGCAGATTAGGAAGTGAAGTGGAGACTAAATAGTTGAGTTTTTAGTCGTTTCTTGAAAGTAGCGAGTGACTCTGTTGTTCTGATGCAGTTAGGGAGTTCATTCCACCAACTGGGCAGATTGAGCGTGAGCGTGAGCGAAAGTGATTTTTTTCCTCTTTGGGATGGAACCACGAGGCGACGTTCATTCACAGAACGCAAGTTTCTGGAGGGCACATAGATCTGCAGAAGTGAGTGCAGATAAGAAGGTGCTAGGCCAGAAGTCACTTTGTAGGCAAACATCAGAGCTTTGAATTTGATGCGAGCAGCAACTGGCAGCCAGTGCAAACGGATGAGCAGCGGAGTGACATGTGCTCGTTTAGGTTCATTGAAGACCACTCGTGCTGCTGCATTCTGAAGCAGTTGAAGAGGCTTGATAGAGTTAGCTGGAAGCCCAGCTAGTAGAGAGTTGCAGTAATCTAGTTTGGAGAGAACAAGAGCTTGAACAAGGAGTTGAGCTGCATGTTCAGATATGAAGGGTCGGATCTTTCTGATGTTATAGAAAGTGAATCTGCACGATCGAGCAGTTCTAGAAATGTGGCCAGAGAAGTTTAGTTGGTCATCAATCGTTACTCCAAGGCTTTTCACCATTTTGGATGCAGTAATGGTTGCCCCATCCATCTGGATTGAAAAGTTATGGTGTAGAGTCGGGTTGGCAGAAACTACAAGCATTTTCGTTTTTGCGAGGTTCAGCTGAAGATGATGATCTTTCATCCAGTGTGAAATATCGAACAGGCAGGCTGAGATGCGAGCTGGAACCGAGGGATCATCAGGATGAAAAGAGAGGTATAGCTGGGTATCATCAGCATAGCAGTGGTAGGAGAATCCATGTCTCTGGATGACTGGTCCTAGAGATGATGTGTAGATGGAAGAGATGATGTGTAGATGGAAGAGATGATGTGTAGATGGATTACAAAATGTTGGTGTTTTAGCTTCATTTGTAAATATTCTCTTTTAACATCTATATGACCATGTCTATTTTAGTACTTTTTAAATATGTTTGATACACTGAAAAAAATTATTCAGAGATGATTCCTAGGATTTACTCATTTTTTTATGTTAAGTGGTTGTAAACAATTTATTTGTGTTGAATTTAAACAAACAAATTAAGTTGAACATTATTAAATTTAACACAAATAAATTGTTTGCAACAGTTCTGCATGCAACACTTTTTTCAGTGTAGATTGTATAATTTTTCTATTGTTTTTTTCTAGGTTGTTAAGGGACAACAGATGAAAAATAGCCTTCGGGCTAATTCTGGTGCATTGGCAGAAATGCTAGTTAATGTACACCATCCCTGCCAAATAAACAAATAAATAAATGATCACACACAATAGCACACACCATACATACACACATAAACCTACAACAATATAGATAAAATGCGTACACCTTAAAAGCTTGTGTATTCATACGCAATTTAAAAACGATGCGTCTTGACACGCTTTTTAAAAACTTGAATACTGGGGGATTCTTTCACTTCAAGAGGGAGACAGTTCCAAACTTTTGGAGCATAATGGCTAAAAGAAGAGCCGCCAGATGGCATCAGGTTTACAGAGTAAAATTCTAAAAGTCCAGCGCTAGGAGAGCGTAGCAAACGGTTTGGATTATATTTTGATAAACAGTCAGAAATGTAGGAAAGTGTCATGTTGTGAAGTGCTTTATAAACTAATAAAAGAATCTTAGAATCTATTCTTTTGTGCACGGGTAACCAGTGTAATTCTACTAATATGGGTGTGATGTGCTCTCGTTTCTTCGATTTCATTAAAACTCTGGCTGCTGCATTTTGTATCAGCTTCATTAAAGAACCCTTAGGTAGACCAGGGGTTCCCAAACTTTTCAGCCCGCGACCCCCAAAATGAGAATGCCAGTGACTCGTGACCCCCAATATTCTCTGAGGTGGTGGTTATAAATACAGAAACCTTGTATGCAATGACGCGCACACACCAATAAACCCAAGTCTATTCTTTGTTTTTGTTTTTAATGTATGTCAGTGCTGTAAATGGGCTAGAAAGTTTAACCTGGTGTTACAAAATCTGCTGCATCTGACAGTATTGCTGTGTCTTTAGTATAATGTAATTACCAGAGAAGTTGCAATCCAATAGAACTAGTAACTATTAGCTACTATACTAACTATATAGTTTATAGTAACTATAAACTAATATTTTTTCTCATCAGTAGGTTATTAATAAAATACAGTAAGTCTTAAGGTTTAATAAAAATTAATTGATTTTTGAAACTCACCAGGCGACCCCCCTTCATTGTCCTGCGACCCCTCGGGGGGTCCTGACCCCCACTTTGAGAACCTCTGAGGTAGACCAGTATAATTAGCATTGCAATAATCAAGGCGAGAGAAAATAAAAGCATGAATTAATTTCTTGGCATCATCAAAAGATAGGAAAGAACGAATTTTGGCAATATTTCTTAAATGATAAAAACAAGTTTTTGTAACTTGATTAATGTGAGATTTAAAGAACACCTGTAGATTTTTTTTTCCTAAAACAATTTCCTAAAAAATGTTTCTAACATGTAGAAATGTTGAATTTGAAATAAATGATATAGTATGGCTTTCAATCTGAATCTGTATGATGAGGATCTAACAAATAAACTCTTACACTTCCATTACATTCGTGCAAATTTGTCAGCCACCTCCAGTCATGCCAACAGTATGTGGATGTAGCCTTGATGATGCAAGCTGAGACTGCACATCTCTGTGATGCAATGCACTCAGTGGAGCTGTAGCAGTGGTGGGCAACCTTTTTAGACCCGAGGGCCACATCAAGTTTTGCAAACCAAGTGAAGGGCCACATGTCAAATCCTTTAAACAATAACTTTTTTTTAGAGAGGCAGTGTTCAATTCAGTTGGGTAGTTGTGGTCTAGTGGTCAGTGAGTTGGACTTGGCCCACTCAAGTTGGACAGTAGCTGGTTTGATTCCTTGTTCTGATTCCTTTAAAGTAAAGTGCCCTTGAACAAAGAGTTGCTCTTAATTGCTCTCTTGGTGCAAGTCACTCGATTCCCACTGCTCCAGGTATGGGGGGTTAAAAGCAGAGGTAAAAATAGGCTTTAGAGAGTTGGACTTGGACCATTCAAGTTGGGTGGTACCTGGTTCGATTCCTAGTCCTGATTCCTTCGAAGTAACGTGCGCTTGAACAAGTTACCTAACTCCTAAAAGGGAGAAGCAGTGGCGCAGTAGGTAGTGCTGTCGCCACACAGCAAGAAGCTCGCTGGTTCGAGCCTCGCCTCAGTTGGCGTTTCTGTGTGGAGTTTGCATGTTCTCCCTGCGTTCGCGTGGGTTTCCTCCATGTGCTCCAGTCTCCCCCACAGTATAAAGACATGCGGTACAGGTGAATTGGGTAGGCTAAATTGTCCGTAGTGTAGAGATGGGTTGCGGCTGGAAGGGCATCCGCTGCGTAAAAACTTGCTGGATAAGTTGGCGGTTCATTCCGCTGTGGCGACCCCTGATTAATAAAGCTGACAAGAAAATGAATGAATGAGTATTCAGTTGAATCCAATTCAGCTTTATTTGTATAGCGCTTTTACAATGTAATGTTATTATGAGTGTGTAATGTGAACAATGAGCCTGGTCCTCTTTCTTCGCAAGAGTGTCAAAATCTGGAGTCTGCTACGGCAAAAGCGCGAGGCGCAGCAGGCGGTTAAAACATGAGGTGCGTGGGACGCATAGCATGCAAAAACCTTACGGCAGTTAGTAAACCATTGAAAAGAGGCGCCTCTTAACGCATAGAGCGCATTCGGTGTGATTAGCCTGACTCATTTCAGCCATTAACTGTCGTTAATTATCTGAAAGTCTGTTCCAGGCCTGGATTGGCCAATTTGGAGGACCGGGAGAGTTCCCGGTGGGGCCGGTCCCTTTTTTTGGCCGCGAGGGCCGGTGTTTCTAGCTGTTTGCACTCTCAGCAGTAACACTTTTTTTTTTCATTTATTTATTTATTTGACCATAGCCTCACTCTTTTTATTCTTTATTTTGCCGCAGCTCCGCTCCTCTTATTTCTTGTCTTGCAGCCCCATGAGCAAAATGCAGCCTGCAGGGTAATGATGATGTAACTATCATTCAGGCCACACTAACATAGCAGCGCCATTGTGGTCCAGTGGTCAGCACGTTGCGTATGGCCCGCGGGTAGTTTGCCCACCTCTGAACTATAGTGACGTCACTGTGAGGGTAAGGGGGTAGGGGTGGGGTTAGTTGAGTGCATTAAAAAGCATTGGATGCAGCTCAGACTGCACCGCACCAGGTCTGCATCCAGACCCCTCTCAATCATGGAGCAGTCCAATCAGATGAAGATTAAGAGCCATATCATACATTCCGGCAAATAAGGCGCAAGACATGTTTGGCGTAATTTGTTGCTATTTTCAGACCAGTGCAACCCCAATTTTGACGTTTTGCGTCGTGTTGTTTAAATAGCAAATCTATTTGCGCTACTTTGTGGACTCATAGGTAGGCTGGTCTGAAAAGGAGGTGTGTTGAGGCACATTGTTGGAGCGCTGCTATTTTGAGCAACTGAAATAGACCAACTAAAAGCAGCTCAAGTCCAGCGCAGATCGTGTTAGTTATGCACCTATGTGGGTCCAAACGCTTACACATTGCTTAATACACACAGGATGTACAGCAATACACAAACATCTTTGCGTATGGAAAAAATAAAGGATTAAAATATTACAAAAATCTTTATTTTTAATATTTTCTACATAAATATAAAACCCACTGCCCAAGTGCCTCATCTCGGGGGGCTTTTTCTGTTTTTTCATGACAATTTGCATTTGTATAATGTTGTTATTATTTATTATATGGTGATTTATATTTGTTTTAATAAAAACAAGTATAGATTTGTCCACGTGTCAAGTTTTGGAAACGTCTGCATCATCATGTGGGAATAAGAACAGGACCAGGGCTTTATTTGTACCGGAACACACCTGATCCGCAAGCTCTGAAAAGTGATCCGGCACCTCATTTTACCAATCCCCCTCCACAACTGTCGCTATTCAATTTAGTCCGTGACAAACCCCCCACGCCCTCTCCATTTACATGTGCGACAGCTCTACATCCTCAGGTAACAAGCCGGATCCGTTAACCCAATCTGTTCCGGGACCTTGCAATTCACAAATTAAGCAATGAATGGAACTTGTGTTTGGATATAACTCAGTTTTTTTCCAACACTTGGAAAATAGAACTTAATTTAGATAAATATAAATAGTTCTGAAACAAATCTTTGCACTTAACAAATGAAATTAAATATGTAGAGTAATGGATGTCTTTGGTGGAGTGTGTAGAACACAGTTTCCTTACCCCACTCAAGCAAAGGAGTAAAGAGTAAAAGTAAAGAGGCCAAATGGAGGAGGCTCGTTCTTTATCCTCGTGCTGCAGATAGTCTATTTTTCTGTTTTCTCAATAGTGAAGTGTTCAGTTTGTCTACTTACAAAGTTTGCCATGGTGTGACTCAACTGACTCTTAATGGGAATGTGAGATGAGACTGATTGGTTTAATGCACGTTATGCTCAAAACACACCCAGAACTCATTAAGAGAATAAGCACAACCCTGTTAGACCTTGCGTTGGGGTGCAGAGCGTATTTCACAAATTAGACCATGCGTCGGGGCGCAGAGTGCACTTCACAAATTAAGCACTGAATGGAACTTGTGTTTGGATATAACTCAGTTTTTTTTTTTACCACATTTGGAAATTAGAACTGAATTTAGAATAAATATAAATAGTTCTGAAACAAATCTTTGCGCTTAACAAATTAAATTAAATATGTAGAGTAATGGATGTCTTCGGTGGAGTGTGTACAACACAGTTTCCTTACCCAACTCAAGTAAAGGAGTAAAGAGTAAAAATAAAGTAAAGAGAAAGTAAAGAGGTCAAATGGAGGAGGCTCGTTCTTTATCCTCATGCTGCAGATAGTCTATTTATCTGTTTTCTCACTAGTGATTGGTTTAATGCACGTTATGCTCAAAACACACCCAGAACTCATTAAGTAAATAAGCACAACCCTGTTAGACCATGCGTCGGGGCGCAAAGCGTATTTTCCCATCCTTAAATTAGCAAAAGCGGATTCAGACACACCCTTAAAGCTTTTGCACATGCGCTTTAGACTTTGCTCCTAGAGTGTCAAAATAGAGCCCATAGCTTTAAAAACAAAATAGTTTATTTATTTACATTTTTTTTAATGTAGAAAGGACTACTGAGTGATATATGAAAAACAAAATAAATGAAAATACAAAGTACGCAAATTTAGGACTGTTAAGACACCTTTCCGCTGCACATGACATTCAGACACAATGGTTGGAATACGCCCCCTTGTGGCACTCGCACAGAGTTTTCAATTTTGTCATGCATCATGGGAGAGAAGTTGTTCTCGCTGTGTCAAAAATAAAGAAGTGCAAAAGCCAGAGTATTTATTCTCCGTGCATTCACCATGGTTGAATGAATAAATGAATGAATACTAGAAACTCATAAACTGCTAAAAATTTTGGAGGGAATGTGGAGACGTCATAAAAATTTATAAATTTTTAATTCTCATTTATAAATAGAAATGTTTTATATATATATATATATATATATATATATATATATATATATATATATATATATATATATATAGACTTCAGATTCAAAAAATAATACAAATCTTGTGCGCACAGACCTGCTTGGACAACATTGGAATACATCACATCCGGTCGGCTGTCGCATACGGTCTATACCAGGGGTGGCCAACCCTGTTCCTGGAGAGCCACCTTCCTGCAGATTTCAGTTGCAACCCATATCAAACACACCTGCCTGTAATTATCACGTGGTGTTCAGGTGTGTTTGATATGGGTAGCAACTGAAATCTGCAGGAAGGTGGCTCTCCAGGAACAGGGTTGGCCACCCATGGTCTAAACACAGGAGTTCAAATATTTTAACGTATCGGCAGATCGGACCCGAATTTTCTGCATACGAAGATGAACGAAACTCCACACAGCTCCCGAACTACTCTCTATTGGAATTTCAGACTTCCAATCTGTCGTTTGTTTGTCGTGTGCAGTAGACAGGCGGCTTTAGGCCCCATGACTGGAATTGGTTAAAAATCACTCAATCCATCCCTGCTAGCGCCCAAATTCGCGTACACTATCTTTTCATGAATGAACTCGGGACTGCTTGAGACTTTACGACTTTAACAACACATGACTTTATACATATTACATATGACTGCTTTGATATTTTGCCACCAGCTCACCACAAAGAAAGCAAAGACCAAGCAAGCAAGACAGAGCAGAGCAGAACGAGCTTCCCCGCTCACCAGTGTTGCCAGACTGGAAATGTCAAAGTATCGTACCAGAACCTCAAAATTATCGTATTTGGAGGAAAATTATCGTACACGAGTCAAACTGAAAGTATACAGCGTATAACGTGCAAATTACCACAATACGTTAAGAAAAACTAGGTACCTTAGTGGGAAGGTTCAAACTCCACCTCTGAGTTGCTGTCATTGAATGTTGCCAGATGTTGAGGGATTTATTTTCTGAGGTGTGCATGCTTTGTTTTGATGAGACTAACTTTGTAAAAAAAACATGTTCACAAGACGCATTTGAATGGGGAAAAACGAGAACATCAAGGGAAAACTCCCGTCCTTCTCACCTTCCTTTACAGCACGAATTGTTTTAACATCATTGCTTTAAAGATCGACTTCAAACTGAAAACTACTGACCTAACCACGGGCACGCGCAGGAGGAGCGTTAACTCAAAGAGCTTAAGCTCTTTGGTTAACTCGTGAGAGAGTCATTCTCCACGTTGATTGGCTGAGAAGAGGCAACGTAAGATGAGATAGAAGACGTGCCTAACTCCACCTACTCCTGACAGACAGAACAGAAAAGATGCAGCTAGATCAATAAGTAAAGAAGCCCGAAGATTACAATGAAGTTACTTTTAAATGCCATAGAATTCTGAAATTATCGTACATTATAGGATTTTTCTCATTATTGATCGTACATCGTACAGAGGTCGAATTTATCGTACAAATACGATAAATATCGTACGTCTGGCAACACTGCCGCTCGCGTCCCTTTAAACTTTGAGCTCCTATCCTGATTGGTAGCGAAGGTGATGACGTCACATGGTGGAATGGAGATTCACGAAGAAAATGCAAATGCTTTGATATATGAAACATTTCTTGAAGAAGCAAATTATTTAAAATGGACAGAAAGATTAATTTCTACAGAGAACTTTTACATTTAATGTAGAATTGGTTTCTCAGAAAATGTCTTGACAATTGCTCAAATGTTGTCAGAGATTTCAAAATTTAATCAAGCATTTTGCATTGTTTGAACTAAACTATACAGTACTCATTCTTACTGTTATAACTCGGTTGATCAGTACGTTATAAACGAAATTTAAGCTAAAATGTAAAGCTAAAAACTATTCAAAAAGATTTCCAACTTAAAAAAAAACACAAAAATACCACGAAAGATTGGCATACTCGAGTGGGCAATCCTGAGAATTGACAAAGAGAGAGAAAGGGAGCGAGCGAGCGAGCGAGCAAGAGAAAGAGAGAGAGAGCACACACACACACACACACAAGCAAAACATACAGGCATATACGTATGACTGTAACACACAGCAAGAGTCTAGCCCTGTCAGTATCGCCAGGAAAGCCATGTCACACACCTAAACTTATAAATACACCACAGAAAATAACACCTACAACCCTTCATAAGCACCCAACTACTGTCTCCAGCTCTGCAGGCCTGTTATTGAACAGTCTGTAATTAATAATAATGAGACACTGACGCATCATCAGTCCACTAGCAGTTGAGTGCGACGCCATTGATTTTGATCCCTCCCCCAATGACGATTTTAGATGAAATTAGCCGACAAAAGCTCAAAAATATCACAAAAGTCATCATGTATCATATCAAAAGTAATCTTTAAAGGGATAATGTGTAGTATAGTGTGTCCACAGTCATATTGCAGTGATATAAACACAACAAGTCTCTTTTTTTAAACGTCCTGATGTTAAAATAGGATCAAACTCCCTCCCATTTTGAGGCGGACCGTAACGTAACATAGGGGTGTGGTTTCCCCGCCCACCAAATTGATTGACAGCCGCGTATTAAGGTCTCAGCGGTAATGTGTACACTCAAAAAAATGATATGTTGGCGTTAATTAACTTTTTTTTGTCCACTGGTTCCACGTAACCGAGTTAAGTTATCTTTAAGAAAGAATATTAATTTTAGTGAACGTAAGTTAGTTACATAAAGGTAATGTAATGTTGTTTAGTTCAATCAACGTAACATTTATAATTTAGCTTTAATCAATGTAGTTATTTAAGTTCAATTATTCTAAAATTGATATTGTTATGTTTAACCAAATAAAAAAACTGTTTCCGTTTCATTGAGTTTATTCAATAGCATTTTTACAGTTTTACACATTTTCCAGCAATCAAATGATTATCAAAATCTAAAAATGGTCTTTATCTGTATCTTCACTTATTACAATAAGTTAAAATATTAATACTATTAAAATAATAGTAATACAAGTATGAAGCAAATTAAAAACAATAAATGATTTACAAAAATATGCTTACAAAAACATCATAAAATACACTTTTCAAAATGATACTTTTCATATATTACAAAAAACATTCAAAAATAATATTCTGCCTTCAAATGATTTACAAAAATATACTTCGAAAAATTAAGTCTTCTTTTGTAAATGCTGTACCTTCTTTACACTGAAAAAGCAGATAACACTTCAGTTGTTCAAAGAAAGATTAACATTTTCAGGCAAAGTAACACGATCAGCACTACACCATAAATTAGACCAACCATGACAGAACATGCAATAGCTACACACATTCATCTCTGACATTTGCAACATTTCTGCACATTTGCACCAGACACTTTCTTACAACCACTCCCTATATCTAAAAAAAAACAAACAAAAAAAAAACATTGTGCATAAAGTCTGCTTCACACAGGTAAGTGGGCTTGACAAACCACATGTAAAAGCATTCTTAATTCTTAACATTCTTTGTATAATTAGCACATCTTGGGTGTACTGCCTCTTCTTGTTGATTTGCTGAATGTCTCCTCAATTGTAAGTCACTTTAGACAAAAGAGTCTGCTAAATGTTAATGTAACTACTGTAGATTCATAAGGTGGTGTTGCACATCAAGGTTTGTGCTTCATCATGCCCAGCATCCTAAAAATGTCAGATAAAAAAAAATAAACATTTACCAACAGATCAAAGGTGAAAGGAGGAATTGGTTTAAGAGAAAAATACAAAATGTTTTTAAAAAATAATAAAATAAAATGTAAATAGCTTACCATGTACTCCCTCACTTAGGGCCATTGAGGATGCATTCACACCTTTTTTCCACTGGTAATGTTCTAAATGACATGAAATGACAAATAGTAATTTACTAAATAATTAGTTAAAATTACTAGTAATTTTTACTGTACATCATTTTAATGTGTGTATAGGCATCTAAAGGCATAGTACCTGGATGATCCACAGTCTCCTCAGCCAGATATGGGACTTTAGAGGTTGAGCTGTAAACATGTGAGGGAGAAAATAGATGCTAGTGAGCAAAGATTTGTAATAATAAAATATAATAATATAAATATATAGCATTTAGAATAATATATTTATAATAATAAAAATGAAAAAAAAAATAATAAAACACTGCAAACTACTAAACTTAAAAGTTTAAATGTGTTAGATGACCAAACAAATAAGCTTACATTAAATATGTCATCATGCTAGATGTCATCCTATTTAAGTGTCACATATGCTTGTAAAGTTTTTTTTTAACAGGCTTGAATAATAACAATGTGCCAACACCACCTTTTAATTAATATTATGTAAGTTATCAAAACTAGCATTCAAACTTGACAAACAGCTTGACACTCATTTAAAATAGAGACTATCAAATCAAATCAAAAATCAAATCACTTTTATTGTCACATTATCAGCAGCACAGGTGCTATAAGTGAAATGCTTAGCCTATTCTAACATTACTATTCCTTACTACCATTGTTTGCAACTTTATTTTGGGGGAGTTAATAGTATAAAATCTCACAGGAATGCAAAAAAACTACAAATTTATCTGTCATTAATGTGAAAAAGAAACAGGAAACATGGCAATTTCATAACAATACTATACACAAACACAACAGAGTATTACAAGGGAGTACATTAATGACTCAAATGTTGTCACAGCCTCAATATAAATACATAAAAAGTAAATAAAATCTCACCTGTGTGTCCACATTGGGCAAAGCTTTGTGCACGTTCTCAATTTGCACTGTAATCTTCATCTTTTGATTCCCATAATATGGCGCCGAGCTGAGAGTGATCGTTGTGGTTTGAATCTTCTTACTTCCTGTGTTGTTTTGAAACTGCGCATGTGCAGATATTACTCCACCTATTGACCAAAATGCAGTACTGCAGAAGCAACACAACTCCCTTTCATTCATGTTAATTAAGCGAGCTGTTTAAATGTAAAAACTAACTTTTTCTAATTTTTTCCAACACAACACTTTTATTTTTAATACACAAACATAAGCGAATTGTTTAATTTCAATATAGTTACATTCTTTGGACCAACTACAGCCATAATTCATTTTTTTGAGTGTATAATCATATCAACAATACAAGATGTGCACAAAGCAACCGGGATTAAAAGATCTGTTCAGCTCTCTGTGATCATCTGCCCCTCAAGAGTGAGTTTACAAGTTTAGCATGTTTTAAAAAAGACAGTAAAGTCACTGTAATTCATCAGCACAGCCCCGTGTCAGGGCAATTATAAAAGAAGACACTTCAATCCTGGTTTGTAGACTTAAATCAGGTTAATTTTGTACATTAACATAACAGATATCCATACAGCAGTAGATATTAACGTGTATCTTGTCACATTTGCCATGCAAAACAGTGCAAACTTAAACGTGTGTGTGTGTGTGTATGTATTGTGTGTGACTCATCATTGCAGAAAGGCTTGAATTAACTCCACAACAAAAACATTGATCAAATGGAACGTTCTACTGTAGTAAGGGAGATCTGCTTCATTCTGTCACTGTGCTGTTTATCTGTGTAAAGGCTACACGCATCTGGGAAACACCTCATGCTGCCGGTGCTAGAACCCTTGCTGTCAGTACGCAGAGGAATGATCTGCTCTCTCAATGCTGCAGGTGTAAGAGACGGCTGTGCGGCGCTGTGCTGCCTTTGAGTGCTCTGAGGCGGGGAGAGACCGACGACATCACCCGCAGCATGTTGCGAAGAGTAACAGTAGGAATGGTACAGCACTGACACATGAGAGTCTCTAAAAAATCTCCAGTAACACTTACAAACATTCGCTAGTTGCTTTTTTAAGAATTTGCCGCAAGGGGAGTCTGAAAAGTCGGGGATTGGTTTTGAAAAGAAGTAATAATGTTAAAATCTTACCAGTTATAGACAGTTTTTTCAACATATAATATAAAATGTATAAAAGATCTACATGATCAATTTAGGCTTCTTGGCATTGGTCGGGGGCCCCTAATTCCCACCGTGGCCCCAAGCGGCTGCTTACCTTATTGGTTAAGTCCACACCTGCACACACGCATGTGGGAGCGATGAGCGGGAAGAACCAACCCATTTGCATTAAAGGCACACGCAACAAAAAGCAGCTACCTGACAGCTCCAATTTCCAGATACACAAAGGTCTAATAAATAATCTGATGGGTGTTTTAAGCTGAAACTTTACTAACACATTCTGGAGACACAAAATCTTTAAAAGTGGGTGAAATAGGTGTCCTTTAAAACGAACAGACTGATAACATCTAGAAAACATTATTTTGATTTAATGGGACCTTTAAAATTTGTTTACGCTTGTAAAGCACTGTCGAGTTGCATTTGATATACAGTATGAAAAGTGCCACACAACTAAAATCATCATTATTATTAGTACAGCAGTTCTCACTTAAAACAGTTTGGTTATTTTAACCCAATCCATTGAGTTCATTCATTCATTTTCCTGTCGGCTTAGTCCCTTTATTAATCCGGGGTCGCCACAACGGAGTGAACCGCCAACTTATCCAGCAAGTTTTTATGCAGCGGATGCCCTTCCAGCTGCAACCCATCTCTGGGAAACATCCACGCACACATTCACACACACACTTATACACTACAGACAATTTAGCCTACCCAATTCACCTGTACCGCATGTATTTGGATTGTGGAGGAAACCGGAGTACCCAGAGGAAACCCATGCGAACTCAGGGAGAACATGCAAACTCCACACAGAAACGCCAACCCAGCAACTCGAACCAGCAACCCAGCGACCTTCTTGCTGTGAGGCAACAGCACTGCATACTGCGCCACTGCTTCTCCCCTCCATTGAGTTGTTAAGGTTAACAAGCAATTTGGGTAACAAAATAACTAATTTCTTGGGTTATTTTGCCAAAGGGTGGTTTAACCACTAATACCTCAAATATGTGTAGCATTTCCTCCAAAAAATAAAAAACAAATAAATAAATAAAATAAACCTGTAGAAATGAACACGGAGGTAGAGAAAGCACTTTTATCCATATATAGATTGGCTATTTAGCGAGCGTGTGCATCATCAAATTAAGAGTGCTGGTAAAATGGATATAAAAAACACAGCATGGAGAGGTAATTTGACAAAAAAACAACAACAACTTTATTGCGTTTAAGCTAAAATAAACTTTATAATGCAAAAACAACATCACGTATGTGTAGTAATACAGCTGATTTATCTCAGTTATATCAGCTGACTGTTGAAATTCAAACTGGATGAGTTACTTAAAAATAACCCAACAAAGGCTAAAAATAACCCAACAAAGCACCAAATATTTAACCCAACTGGTTGAGTTACTAATAACCCAATAAAGGTTTAAACTAACCCAACAAAGCACCAAATATTTAACCCAACTGGTTGAGTTATTTAAAAAATAACCCAACAAAGGCTAAAAATAACCCAACAAAGCACCAAATATTAAACCCAACTGGTTGAGTTACTAATAACCCAATAAAGGTTTAAAGTAACCCAACAAAGCACCAAATATTTAACCCAACTGGTTGAGTTATTTAAAAAATAACCCAACAAAGGCTAAAAATAACCCAACAAAGCACCAAATATTTAACCCAACTGGTTGAGTTATTTAAAAAGAAACCCAACAAAGGCTAAAAATAACCCAACAAAGCACCAAATATTTAACCCAACTGGTTGAGTTATTTAAAAAGTAACCCAACAAAGGCTAAAAAATAACCCAACAAAGCACCAAATATTAAACCCAACTGGTTGAGTTACTAATAACCCAATAAAGGTTTAAAGTAACCCAACAAAGCACCAAATATTTAACCCAACTGGTTGAGTTATTTAAAAAATGACCCAACAAAGGCTAAAAATAACCCAACAAAGCACCAAATATTTAACCCAACTGGTTGAGTTATTTAAAAAATAACCCAACAAAGGCTAAAAATAACCCAACAAAGCACCAAATATTTAACCCAACTGGTTGAGTTATTTAAAAAAATAACCCAACAAAGGCTAAAAATAACCCAACAAAGCACCAAATATTAAACCCAACTGGTTGAGTTACTAATAACCCAATAAAGGTTTAAAGTAACCCAACAAAGCACCAAATATTTAACCCAACTGGTTGAGTTATTTAAAAAATAACCCAACAAAGGCTAAAAATAACCCAACAAAGCACCAAATATTTAACCCAACTGGTTGAGTTATTTAAAAAATAACCCAACAAAGGCTAAAAATAACCCAACAAAGCACCAAATATTTAACCCAACTGGTTGAGTTATTTAAAAAGCAACCCAACAAAGGCTAAAAAATAACCCAACAAAGCACCAAATATTAAACCCAACTGGTTGAGTTACTAATAACCCAATAAAGGTTTAAAGTAATCCAACAAAGCACCAAATATTTAACCCAACTGGTTGAGTTATTTAAAAAATGACCCAACAAAAGCTAAAAATAACCCAACAAAGCACCAAATATTTAACCCAACTGGTTGAGTTATTTAAAAAATAACCCAACAAAGGCTAAAAATAACCCAACAAAGCACCAAATATTTAACCCAACTGGTTGAGTTATTTAAAAAATAACCCAACAAAGGCTAAAAATAACCCAACAAAGCACCAAATATTTAACCCAACTGGTTGAGTTATTTAAAAAGTAACCCAACAAAGGCTAAAAATAACCCAACAAAGCACCAAATATTTAACCCAACTGGTTGAGTTACTAATAACCCAATAAAGGTTTAAAGTAACCCAACAAAGCACCAAATATTTAACCCAACTGGTTGAGTTATTTAAAAAATGACCCAACAAAGGCTAAAAATAACCCAACAAAGCACCAAATATTAAACCCAACTGGTTGAGTTACTAATAACCCAATAAAGGTTCACAGTAACCCAACAAAGCACCAAATATTTTCAACTCAACTATTGGGTTCAATAAATAACCCAACGTTTTTTTTAGTGAAGTAATATACATCTAAGGATGCTTTATGACATTTTCAGATGATCAAACCGCAGCTTGGAGAGATAACATCAAAGTTTATTACTGCAGGAGACACCGC
Organism: Danio rerio; assembly: GCF_052040795.2. Taxonomy (NCBI): domain Eukaryota; kingdom Metazoa; phylum Chordata; class Actinopteri; order Cypriniformes; family Danionidae; genus Danio; species Danio rerio. The sequence continues at coordinate 6,821,261 of NC_141027.1, read as the reverse complement.
AGCGCATCTCTGATCATTCTGCAGGACTAAGACTGATAATGTTCCTGATAATGCTGACAGCCAAAAGACTAAAATGAAAGATACTTTTGTTGTTGGAGAGAAAGAGAGAGAGAAATGTACAGTAGTGTATTATATTCTATTTATTTTCCCACCAGTGGCGATATACAGCCATATTGCACTGCTACTAGTGTGAAATTGCGTTCATACAACAGTTTGATGGCATAATCGTGTATAATAATTATACACACACACACACACACACACACATACCTACATACATATATATATATATATATATATATATATATATATATATATATATATATATATATATATATATATATATATATATATTAGGGCTGTCAAAATTAGAGCAACATCTATGCTGTGAAGTGGACCAGTCCCTCCTGCAGCAAAACAGCCCCACAACATGATGCTGCCGCCCCCATACTGCACAGTTGGGATGGTGTTCCTAGGCTTGTAAGCTTTCCCCTTTGTCCTCCAAATGTATCACTGGTCATCATGGCCATTATTTTCTCAGTGTAATTCAGCAAATTGTAATCTGGCTTTGTTGTTGATTCTGACTTGTTGATTTTTCCATGTTGTCACAGAGTAAGCGGTGTGTTTGAGGTTTTCCTTAAATACTATTCTACAGTTGTGCCTCCAATTAATCAAATGTTGTCAATTAGCCAATCAGAATCTTCCAAGACCTTGACACCATCATCTGAGCTTCTTCAGAGGCAGAATAACCTTATTGTGTGTGAACTTGACTTTCAAGAAAACTTATAACAATCTCAAAAAATTTCTCTCTCATTATTCTGCAATTAAGCAGAACAGAAACACATTTGACAATCATAACTTACCTAAAAGAGAAAACGTTTAGCCACATTAACATCTGACTCTTTTTTTAAAATGATTATGTGCCTTTTTATACAGTGTGTGTAAACTTCTGGTGTCAGCTGTATGTATGCTCATTTTGAATCAGACAATTCCACTGAATTCAGCTCGATCGTGAAAGGTTTATACTTATCAGCATCAGAGACATCAGACCTTTCCTAACAAATCATGCTGGACAACTTTTAATTCAAGCTTTGCTCATTTCAAGGCTGGATTACTGCAACACTCCTCTAGCTGGACTCTCATCCTGCACCCTTAAGCCTCTACAGTTGTCCAGAACGCTGCGGCTCATCTGGTCTTTAATGAGAGCCCATGTAACACCTGTCTTTATCTCTCTGCATTGGTTACCGGTTGAAGCTCGAATCAAGTTCAAATCACTGATGTTTGCTAACAGAACATCCACTGGCACTGCCTCTTACCTCCACCTGTTCCTGAAGGTCTACATCCCTCCAAAAGCCTGCGGTCGGGGAGGGAACACCACCTTATGGTGTCATCTCAAAGAGGCTACAAGTCACTTTCCAGAACCTTTTTATTCACTGTTCCTCTGTGGTGGAATGATCTTCCCATTCCCACACGGACTGCAGATTCACTGGTGTCATTCAAGCAACAACTAAACAATTCAAAACCAGGACCCTCTCTTCTCTACTACACTACTCGACATGACATCCCCAAAACATTATGCAATTCTGGATGCGCCTCACACAGGTGAGTGAGCTTGACAAACCACCTGTAGAAATCACACTCTTTCATCTCTCTGACACTTTAACTCTTGCACCAGTTTTGCACATCTTACAAAGATGTTAAGGACAGGATGACCAACAACTTTCTTCTCTTAAATTCAGACAAAACAGAATGATTACTTATTGGGCCTAAATCTTGTACAAAGCAGATCTCACAACTCAATCTACAATTAGAGGGATACGAAGTTAGCATTAGTTCTACTATAAAAGATCTGGGTGTCATATGAGACAGCAATTTAACTTTTGAAAATCATATATCCCACGTCACAAAAACTGCCTTCTTTCATCTGAGAAACATGGCTAAGTTACGATGTATGCTATCCATCTCAGAAGCAGAAAAGCTAGTCCATGCTTCATGACCTCTAGGCTGGATTACTGTAATGCTCTGTTTGCTGGCTGCCCAGCATCCTCTATTAACAAACTTCAGCTTGTATAAAATGCAGCTGCCACACACACATGCACGTGAAAAACTTGGTTTCGTTCGTACATCATGGCGAAACACGTAATGACTCGGTATCAAGGCGACTCGTTTGAAGCACTATGAGTCGACTCTTTTATAGATGAATCAACAGTTTTAAACACTGTACACTAACAGATTCAATCCTTAGCTGGATACTTCACTTCACTTAGAGCTGTTACACACTACATGGAGGGAAATTTTCAAAAACCCATAATATGGGCTCTTTAAACAAACAGCAACTATCTAGAAACTTCAAGCAATGTTTACGTCCATATATTCACCATATACCGACTTTTCTGTTGTACGTTCATTTTATAAATGAAGCCAGTGTCTTCACAATATATAAAGCGCTACAGAAATAGCGATGGAGAAGAACGGCGCCTCATTAAAAAGCCAAGCAGTTTCAACACTACCTTATTCTCAATGATATCAACAGCCAGATGCTTGGCCTTTTGGCTAGTCCATGCTTTCATGACCTCTAGGCTGGATTACTGTAATGCTCTGTTTGCTGGCTGCCCAGCATCCTCTATTAACGAACTTCAGCTTGATAAAATGCAGCAGCCAGAGTTCTTACCAGGTCTAGAAAATGTGATCATATCACCCTAATGTTATCCTCCTTACACTGGCTGCCTGTTAAGTTTCATATTGAATTTAAAATATTACTTCTCACCTATACAGCTTTGAATAATCTAGCTCCTGTTTATCTAACCAACCTTCTGTCTCGCTACAATCCAACTCGCTCTTTAAGATCTCAAAACCCAGGGCTTCTGGTAGTACCTAGAATAGCAAAGTAGAGTAAAGGAGGTCAAGCCTTCTCATTTATGGCTCCTAAACTCTGGAATAGCCTTCCTGATAACACACTCAAACACACTCTCCCAGTTCAACACTAGATTAAAGACCTTTCTTACTTTCTTACAATCACTCCATATCTATAAACAAAAACATTATGCATTGATGACACGTGCCTCATTTGGGTGAGTGGGTTTGAAGAAACACTCTTCTCTCTCTCCCCCCTTTCTTACCCCTTTGTCCAGTTTTTTATCAGGTTACTCACTTTACCTCAATAAACTCCCCACTGGAAGGGTTTCAGGGCAAGTACGATGGATACAACTCGAGCCACTGCTGAACTTTTATTGCGTACACATACACAATGTTCATCCACAATGCTTAACGTTACACTTGTCTGTCAAACTTCGACGTCCTTCCTTGTTTAATAACAGTCGTTAGTAGCTAGTAACTAGTAGCTGGCAGCTAGCTAGGTTATAAACCGGCAAGCGTACCGGCCCCGAACAATAACTGACTGAGAGAGAATGAAAATGAAACTTGCGTCTTAAATTATACACAGACACAACCTATCGGCTAGAAACGGTAATACACATCTCCATAATCTATCAGAACTATGATAGTTATGAAAATACAACATAAATGTGCCTGCATTTAAACTTACAATTCAAATATACATAACTATATTTGTTCTTCAAATACTCTGATACATAATAACATCTATCTCTAAAAATAAACATATTATAAACAATAGTGACACATACTGGAAAGTCCTACATCCTTACTCTAGCACTTTATTCTCTGAGGTTAAACAGTTCATTTCTTTAATTAGATCCAAGTCTTTCTCATGAATTAATGAACAGATGTGCTGAAAACTCAATGAATCGTATCGGCCGCTGCAGACAGCTAATCTTAAAGTCAAAGTCAGCTGTATTGTCAATTCAACCACATGTACAGGACATATAGAGAATCGAAATTATGCTACTCTCAGACCCTATAGATGCCTAACATATAATATTAATACAAAAAGTAGAGTTTTAAGAAAGAATTTACAATATACGCTAATGTTTCTACCTATGCTAATACACTTCCTGGGAACGGTTAATGTGACTTTCCATTTTATATAGTTCCTTTTACAGCATCGATGTTGTAATGCGTTTAAAATACAATTAGTGAAATAGACCTGGGTATTTATTTAGCTGCTCAAGCGTAAAACGAGACAAAAAGCCGTTTACATGCACGTCAGAATCGGCAGGCTAGCTCCATTGAATGTACTGGTGTAAAATAAATGCTCATATCCCAGCGACTCCCGTATGAATCGTCCAGTGATTCATTTGTTCCCAAACCCCTCCTTAGCGCGAAGCTAATCTGCGCTGATTGGACCGATGACAGTCTGTCGCGATTGGTCGACTGCCTTCAGTGAGAGAGTGAAATGCCCAACAGCTAATCAGCAATATGAAAAGTAATCACAGTTCATACACGCTCGATAGTGTAGGCGTGGATTTTAGCTGCCAGTGGGTGAATGTAAATAATGGACTTGAAAATACAGACGACTATCTATTTTATTGAGCAAAAACAGTTGAGGAGATCTCCTAGCTTGTCTCTGCTCTTTTCACAGACACACACACACATATTGCACACTTAACCCTGCTCCGGACAACAGCGCGCGCACACACACACACGCACGTGCACGTGAATAACTTGGTTTCGTTCGTACGTCATGGCGAAACACCTAATGACTCGGTATCAAGGCGACTCGTTTGAAGCACTATGAGTCGACTCTTTTATAGATGAATCAACAGTTTTAAACACTGTACACTAACAGATTTAAGCCTTAGCTGGATACTTCACTTCACTTAGAGCTGTGTTACACACTACATGGAAGGGCATGTTCAAAAACCCATAATATGGGCTCTTTAAACAAACAGCAACTATCTAGAAACTTCAAGCAATGTTTACGTCCATATATTCACCATATACCGACTTTTCTGTTGTACGGTCATTTTATAAATGAAGCCAGTGTTTCAAAGTGTCTTCACAATATATAAAGCGCTACAGAAATAGCGATGGAGAAGAACGGCGCCTCATTAAAAAGCCAAGCAGATTCAACACTACCTTATTCTCAATGATATCAACAGCCAGATGCTTGGCCTTCTGGAAACCGAGGCGTCCTTCAGGGATCAACACCTCCTCTTTTAGGAGCCCGATCTGAAAGTAGACATGTATGGGCTCTGAAGCCATCGATTCGGGCCCGACGGTCAACTGAGAGAAAGAGCCTTAAAGAAAAAGAGAGATGACATAACATCAGAACAAACGGCAAACTCACATCAATCACATCATCAATCAGTTTATTAATGAGTCAATAACCAAGCTGATATCATCATCCTCATCATCCCACAGTCACTCAGAGCAGGACGAATGGCCCATCTTCATAACCGAAACTAGCTTTAGGCATGCATACATACATACATATAGGTGAAGATTATAACCTAACACACTGAAGTGATCCAAAAGAGGAACTTACCAGAGACGAAACTGCTGATGTCAAAGCTTTTTGGGCGGTGGTTTGAGTTGGCCGCCATTTTCTTCACATCGGTGACTTTGAGCGAGCATAAAGGAGCCTGTTTTGAGAGGCTTCTGCCGCTGATCTCTGGTTTCCTTGTGCGAGTGTTTCAAAGACAGGAAGTTGAGACTCAAACTACAGCGTTTTGTGTGTGTGTGTCGATCTGCCCACCAACTGAACACAAATCTAACACCTCTGACGTTATCTGATCAACCGCTGCAGTCTCACAGCAAATATGGTGCTTCAGGAAGGATATACTTTATTTTCTTAGCACATGGGCTACTTATAGATCAATGCTTGCTGAATCACTTAACTTAGCTAAGATTCAACATACATACACACACATATACATAAAGTCTAGAACTTATTAATAAAGTCATCTGGAACGGCAAAGAAAGCGGTCTTGCAGGACTTCCAGAGTTCATCAAGATTGTTTGGATTCATCTTCAACGCCTCTCCCTTCATCTTACCCCAGACGTGCTCAATAATGTTCATGTCTGGTGACTGTGCTGGCCAATCCTGGAGCACCTTGACCTTCTTTGCTTTCAGGAACTTTGATGTGGAGGCTGAAGTATGAGGAGGAGCGCTGTCCTGCTGGAAAGTTTGCCCTCTTCTGTGGTTTGTAATGTAATGAGCAGCACTAATGTCTTTGATACCTCAGGCTGTTGATGCTACCATCCACTCTGAACTCTCGCACACCCCCATACTGAATGTACCAGGATTTCTCCTTCACCAAACTTGACCGATTTCTATGTGAATCTCGGGTCCACAAAAAAAAAAAAAAGAGTTTGGACAATATAAAGGAATTTAACTTGTTAGTTTCTACAAATTTAACTGGATTGAATGTGAAAAAAATATTAAGTTGTCCAAAAAAAAAACAACTTTAAAAATCGAGTAGTTTTAGCAAGCGTAATGTTTCGAGTGCAGTTGAAGCCAAGATTATTCGCCTTCCTGTGAAATTTGTATTCCTTTATTAGGTACTTTATTATTAGGTACACCTGTCTAACTGCTCGTTACCGCAAATGTCTAATCAGCCAATCACATGGCAGCAACTCAGTGCATTTAGGCATATAGACATGGGCAAGACGATCTGCTGCAGTTCAAATTGAGCATCAGAATGGAGAAGAAGGGGGATTTAAGTGACTTTGAACGTGACAGTTGTTGGTGCCAGACGGGCTGGTCTGAATATTTCAGAAACTGCTGATCTACCGGGATTTTCATGCACAATGGTTAACGGAGAATGGTCTGAAAAAGAGAAAATATGCAGTAACGGCAGTTGTTGGTGCCAGAGGTCAGAGGAGAATGGCCAGACTGGTTCCAGCTGATAGAAAGGCAACAGTAACAAAAGCATCTCTGACCACACAACACGTCCAACCTTGAGACAGATGGGCTACAGCAGCAGAAGACCACACCGGGTGCCACTCCTGTCAGCTAAGAACAGGAAACTGAGGCTACAATTCACACAGACTCACCAAAACTAGACAATAGATTGGAGAAACGTTGCCTGGTCTGATGAGTCTCCATTTCTGCTGCAACATTTGGATGGTCGGGTCAGAATTTGGCATCAACAACATGAAAGCATGGATCCATCCTGCCTTGTATTAATGGTTCAGACTGGTGGTGGTGGTGTGATAGTGTGGGGAATATTTTCGTGGCACACTTTGGGTTAGTACACCATTAGTACCAATTGAGCATTATGTCAACGCCACAGCCTACCAGAGTAATGTTGCTTACCATGTCCATTCCTTTATGACCACAGTGTACTCATCTTCTGATGGCTACTTCCAGCAGGATAACGCACCATGTCATAAAGCATGAATCATCTCACACTGGTTTCCTGAACATGACAATGAGTTCACTGTACTCAAATGGCCTCCACACTCAACAGATCTCAATCCAATTGAGCACCTTTAGGATGTGGTGAAACGGGTGATTCACAACATGGATGTGCAGCCGACAAATCTACAGGAACCGCGTGACGCCATCATGTCAATATGCAGCAAAGTCTCTGAGGAATATTTCCAGTACCTCGTTAAATCTATGTCACGGAGGATTAAGACAGTCCTGAAGGCAAAAAGGGGTCCAACATGGTACTAGTAAGGTGTACCTATTAAAGTGGCCGCTGGGTGTATGTCTCTGAAGAGTCTCGAACCACAAAAGCTTGAGACATTTTCTTTGACTGCCAAACATTCACGTAGGCTAATAAAGACACACACACATGTATACAGTTTGGTTTGTTTATTCCGAACCTTTTATTAAAACACATATGAGGTTGTTGGCCCCTTCACTGAGGAAAAACTGAATCTGAATAGCTGTGAGCTGTGATTCCCTTCATAACTGATCTGAGGACAGCATGTTTCTTCTACAGCGCGGCTATTTCTGATTATACCACCGGGGGGCGCTGTTCCGAGATCAGTGCTGAGGGGAAAGCTGTATATCTGTAGCACAATCTAACGAGTGACGTATAGGTTAATAACAGCGGTGTAAAAACTAGAGAAAGGCAACACAAATCATCAGATTTCATGACAAACAGGACAGGCAAAGGTGGATTCACATTCATATGTGGTGTAAACACGGCATTATTATTACAAACTACACACCTGCACGTGCTAGAAGCATGAGGAGAAAACACAAGCGCGTATGTCTGTGTGTGTGTGTGTGTGTGTGTGTTTGTAAAGTCAAAAATCTGTATTTTACAATCATTAAGTGACATTCGTACCCATATATCATTGTTCCAACATTCATTTCTCCTGGAGTATTTAATCACATTGAGCTAGAATCGTTCAATTTGCGTTCAGCGTAATAAAACGCAAACATTAGCATGAATTAGCATTGGTAAGCTTGTTATACATTCGCTCTGAGAAAATCTCTAAAAAAGTAAAACGTTTAACATTTCACCTCAAAATAGAAGAAAAGAACTAAATTTAATTGGAGAATTACATAAAATTACTAATATTTTGTTTAGATTATTAACTTTTAATATGTTTAGCGTCTTAACTGTGACATTCTGAACTGTTAAACTCACATTACTGTCTGAAATTTCAGACACAATGTGAAATAAATTCATTTATTTTCAGCAGCATGTAGAAAAGTAATGCTACTTTAGCATTCCAGTGTTTTAGGTGAACTGCAATGCAAACAATAGCCTAATGTTCATAATAGCTTATGATTTGAGGTGAAATATTTAACTTTTTTTTCATGAGATTTGCCCACTTTGTATGGCTGGATCCAGCTAGTGTTTTCTGTCAAAAAAAACATTGAAAAATCACCCACATCTTATGCAATGCTGGGGAAAAATGGTAACAGATTCACATAAAGGTGCAAACTTTCTTACACATACATGTATTGTACACACAGACGTACTTATAAGGATATTTAATAAGCTGTTTTTCACATGAAGTGGACAAAAGATAAAACAAAAACGAGAGGATTCGTCTCATTTCAGACACGGCTATGATTCATATGGTGATCCAGAAATATTCCAGCAACTAGAAAATCATATAAAATGAAAACACATATTGTAAACCGACGGGAAATTAGAGTTTTATATATGCTTGACCTTTCACCTCAGCAGATCTTTGACGAAAGACAGTCAAATAAACAATGCACTGTTGAATTAAGAATTTGCATCAAATAATAAATAGGAGCTCAAGGTAAATCATGAGATTGTAAAGCAGAATCCTTCATCGTATAGGCTTTCCAGTCGCTCCAGGGGACAGATGTCGAGCTACAGTGTAAACACAATCCTTGTGCGCTAATTTCATGAAACAAAAAGACCTTAAATAATTTATCATTATATACATAAAACTCAGAAGGCAAACGTGAGGTTTGTACCAGTCAGTGACCTCTGACCTGTTGTATGTATGTAGTTTTCACAAGTGAATTCGCAGTATCATCTTCCACGCTTGGTGAGGTCGCTTTGTGAATTGAGTTTGCGTTTACGATTATATTTATATGTGAACTTTCGTCCATCCCAGCGAAAACGTATGCTTCGTACAGACAGTATTATTTGATCGTTGTATGCTAAACTACGTGACGTTGATGCCATGCTATGACATAACTTGACCACTAGATGTCTCTGGAGTTTGTGGTATAGTAAATGGTAGCGTGCTACGTTTATGTTTGTTTTACGTTTGCATTCGTCGAGTGTCGCTAACGGCAAAAGCAGAGAGACGTAGGCCAGGTTTTCGCAAGCGATGTGAAACTAAAAGATGAATTTTTTCTTTTTCTTAGGAAACGTTTTTTTGAGTGAGGATCATTTTTTAATAATATTTTCGATTCAAGTAGGTAGCAAACAGCACTTTCCCCACGTCCAGGTGTGGTTTTTCTAACTGATCAGAGAGTTGCGTCTGGTCAGGTCCACATTACTAGCGCTCAGTCCTCTGGATTCTGACAGACTGTTGTTAGATTCCTGAAAACACACACAGACAATTTAATGTTACATAATACAATAATACAAAAAGCATACATTTCAGGTGCTTTCACTTCTGTAGATCGATTGTTTTGTTCTGAAACAAGGATTAAAATTATTTGGATATTGCGTTTTGTGCTTGCTGTGGTTCACTTTTACATGGCAAAGTTTCTAAACAGACAAAAATACTTCAAACATGTCTTGTGCGAGTAATCTCTCCTCACATTGGTCAGAGTTCCACTGTTTATTTGTTTATGAGTCCTGCTCAGCTAATCATTCATTTATGTCATTTTCTTCCGCTTATTCCGGGGGCAGTTTGCGGGGGCAGCAGTTTCAGGAGAGAACCCCAGACTTCCCTCTCCTTAGACACTTCCTCCAGCTCCTCCGGGGGGATTTCGAGGCATTCCCAGGCCAGCCGAGAGACTTAGTCCCTCCAGCGTGGACTGGGTCTTCCCTGGGGCCTCCTCCTGGTGGGATATACCTAGAATACCTCCCTAGGTAAGATTCCAGGTGGCATCCGAAACAGATGCCTGAGCCACCTCAGCTGACTTCTCTCAATGTGGAGGGGCAGCAGCTCTACTACGATCTCATCTCAGGTGACAGAGCTTCTCGAAGGAATCAGAGATCTTGTCCTTTTGGTCATGACCATAGGTGAGAGTAGGAACGTAGATTGACCGGTAAATCGCGAGCTTTGCCTTTCGGCTCAGCTCCTTCTTCACCACAATGGACTGATACATTGACCTTGTTTCTGCTACCACTGCACCAATCCACCTGTCAATCTCATGTTCCAACCTTCCCTCATTCGTGAACAAAACCCCAAGATATTTGAACTCCTCCATCTGGGGGGTAAGGACTTTCCTCCAACCTGGAGATGGCAAACCACCTTTTTTTTCGGTGGAGCACCATGGCCTTGGACATGGAGGTGCTGATTCTCTTTCCAGTGTTGTTATATTCATTTATGACGATGAGCAACAAGGCGTTAAGCAAAAAGGTGCACTTTAATTTTGAATAGTGACACCTGTAGACATCGTCACCAAATATAAATCGGAAATAAGACCTTTATGCCTATAATGCACAATTCTATGTACTGTACGCCGACATTTAGCACCGACATGTAGAGGTCTGCATTACCTACCAGATTTCTTTCAGCGCAGGAATAAATTTCCGAATAAAGCGCGGGAGCAGTCGGTAACTGATGTAATTTTGGACGAGAGCGGGCGTTCTAACAATATCGCTCTCGACTCCAGAGCGAGCGTGCACATGTGTGAATGAGACAGCGTGGTGCTGCGTTAAGCTTGTTTGTTGCTGTCTGTGTGCGTTTGTTTGGATGGGCGCGGCGGGTAGAAAAAGGGAGCGGGTTGGGCAGCGGGACAACGAATGCTGAACATAATTGGGAGCGGTCGGGTTCAGACTAAAACCTGGCGTGGGAGCGGGATTCAAAATTGTCCCGCGCAGATCTCTACCGAAGTGCTCACGGCGACTCGAGTTCAATTCCTAGCTCGGGGTCCTTTGTCAATCCTTCCACTTTCTCTGCTCCCAATGCTTTTTTAAACTAGCCTAAAGCACCATCCGCTTTTTTAAAACTAGCATTACAAACTAGCCCAGAGGACTATCTGCGGTCACGTCTGCTGTTGAAAACTAGCTTTAAAGAATAGCCTAGAGCATCATTGACTGTTAAAAACTAGCCTAGAGTGTCGTCTACTGTTAAAAACTAGCCTAAATCTCTACTGTCCCTTCATAATAAAAGTTTTTTTTTTTAAACTAAAAATAATTATAAAAAAAAAACAGCTTTCCGTAATAGTTCAGCATGCTTTCACTTTGGTATTTGACATAAAACATTTACTGGTGGCAATGACATCCTGCCCTACACATAATTCGCTCTTCATATAGTCGTATTGCTATTACATAATCATTTTACACTGTGATATAGTCTTCGTTGGATGGCATTGTTTTCTCACTACAATCGATCCGCTCCAAAGTTCAATTCAACCAAGCCGAGATGACCTCATTCAGGCGATTTCGAATTGACTGTTTGGCGTGAATTTGAACACGACTGTGGGATTCACATATGCCCAAACCAACCGAGATAAGGGAACAAAAGCGCCAGGTCTCAAAACAAACATCTACAGTAGGAGTGAAAGCACCCTTAAACAGCATGTCACAACAACTGAGATTTAAAGTCAGCACAAAATCATAATGCATAATCGTAAACAATACAATGGTGTGTTATAATGACCTATTATATGGCTGTCTGTAATACTTGATTCTGATTGGTTAGTTGCAAATCCAAGGTATGTTATTCTCAGATAACATCGAATGAATAACACTAAGGCTCATCTGGGAACTGACAAATCACCTTGACCATCAGTGAACACATTCACATACATATACTTCCATCCACATTTATATGTATCTGCTTGTCTGTAACCATATGTTTTTGACTGTTATGCACCGTCTTAAGTTAAATAATATATAGGTTGGTAAATGCTTTATCAGACAGTTTGGTTTCTGTCAGCTTTGTGTTTTAGGTCTGTTTGTCTTCATCTTGTGTCTGAATAATGCTCAGGTTAGTGTATACTCCATCAGCTCTTTTAGTTTCTGTCAGCTTTGTGTTTTAGGTCTGTTTGGCGCCATCTTGTGTCTGAATAATGTGCAGGTTAGTGTATCAGGGTATCTGCACATTTTTTAACAGAAAATTTAAGACCTTTTAAGACCTTTTTAAGTCCTCTAAAATGAAAATTTAAGACTTTACCTAAAAAAAAAAAAACAGGAAAATGTTCAGTGTGAACACAGAATGATGTGGTGAAGTATGGCGGCAAATCAATGGCAATATAAATCGAGCGCAGCGGTGATGTTTGCGCGCGAGGAGAAGTGAACCGTGAGCAGATTACTTGGTTGACTTGGTTTACTTGTTATCTCTAACGCTATTGGCTACTGTGCCTTTCCGGAAGTTAGCCGGGATTGGACGCAAGTTAAAAGATCACGCCGTTAAATATATATACAATTTGCAAGTCATAATCATAAGAAACTTTCTGAGAACTTTATGAACTTTATGAGGATTCAATCTCGAGAAACAGTCAAATAATATCCAAAATAATGACTTGCATTCTTGTAACATGACTTTCTGAACCCATTTGATTTGTCCGTGCAGCACTTGTCTGGTTTGTTGTATTTTACTTCATTATTAACCACAACAGCAGTGCTCATTATTACACTTGGGGATGATCTTTCTAGGAAATATTGTCTTCAGAAGAGTTTATTTGCGTTTTAGATCTTTATAGATAATTATAATTAATTTATCTTTATAGATAATTGTTAACATTGTTTGTAATATAGATCAGTGTAATATATATATATATATATATATATATTATATATATTTTTCAATCTCATTTTTAGTTAATGATTGAATAACCTGCATATAAAGACTTCAATCAAAAATGATTAGCCCAATTAAACATAAAAAATACAGTGAAAGACATTCAGATGGGTTTTTATCGCCACCTATTGAGCAACAATTTAATTTCTACAATCTTCGTTTGGCTTTATTCACTATCCATTACATCATTCCACTTCAGAGGCATACAAATACTACTTTCTATACGACAGGCCCACATCTTAAAGGTCACATATGCAGTTGAAGTCAAAATTAGTAGCCCACTTTTTTCTTGTTTTATTTCGGCAAGAATAAAAGCTGTTTTAATTTTTTAAAACCCATTTTAAGGTCCATATTATTACCCTCTTTAACCTATTTATTTTTTTTCGAAAGTCTACAGAACAAACCATCGTTATACAATAACTTGCCCAATTACCCTGCCTAGTTAACTTAGTTAAGCCTTTAAATGTCACTTTAAGCTGTATAGAAGTGTCTTGAAGAATATCTAGTCTAATATTATTTACTGTCATCATGGCAAAGATAAAATAAATCAGTTATTAGAAATGAGTTATTAAAACTATAATGTTTAGAAATGTGTTGAAAAAAAATCTTCTCTCCGTTAAATAAAAATTAGGATAAAAATAAACAGGGGGCTATTAATTCAGGCGGGCTAATAATTCTGACTTTAACTGTATAGTGGAATAACAGACTAATGGCAATATATTTACTATAAACCTTTGTACTTTATGCACTGCATGCATGTATAGCCTATTTTGTATACTATTGTCCATCCAATTTATTCTGACTTGTTCTTCACAGAAAATGAGTCAAGGACAATGAATCTTAGAAAAAAAAAAGATTTTTGTAAATTTGAACACGTTTGGTTTGAGTTCAGTTGAAATGTAGGTGCTAAACTTCATCAAATGGTTCAAAACACATTTAAAGTCTGAATTATTCGTCCTGATTTAATAGCCCATGTATATTTTCCCCAATTTCTGTTTAATGGAGAGATCTTTTGCCACATGGTATAACTCTCTCTTTCTCCCCCAAGTAATAAAGTTTGTTACAGAAATATATCTCATTATTTTGATATGTCATTATATGACTTGGTCATGATGGTAAGAATAGGCATTATTATGAGATTAATTATTACAAAAAATATCTCATTATTGAAAGTAAGTCCCCATCTATTATTACTGAGAAAGTAAGTCTATGTTTCACACTGTGACATTATGATAAGATTTCCTATATAATTTTATTTAACGGGGAAACTAGCTTACCTGCGTCCAATCCCGGCTAACTTCTGGAAAGGTAGAGTAGCCAATAGCGTTAGAGATAACAAGAAAACCAAGTCCCGCCCTAGGACTCACAAAAATCCATACTGTTTCGCGCGAGCAGAGAGAAGAACCAGCGAGCGAGCGGAGAGAACTGATCGCGCGCGCGCTGTAGGCATGACCTCGCTCGCGAGAGCGTACATCGTGCGCACAGATGATAATGTGCGCGCGCGGGACTTGTTTTCTCGCGCTGGATCAGTTGAGCGCGCGCGTGAAGATCCCCTGTGCGCTCGCGAGCTGTAATTTTCTCGCGTGTAGACCTGTAATCTGCTCACGGTTCACTTCTCCTCACGCGCAAACATCACCGCTGCGCTCGATTTATATTGGCATTGATTTGCCGCCATAAGACGAGTCGGACATGATATTTAAGATCCCACATGAAATTTAAGACCTCCTTTTGGAAAATTACAGAATTTAAGACATTTTCAGACCTTAAAAATCGAAAATTTTATTTAAGACATTTTAAGACTTTTTAAGGACCCGCGGGGACCCTGGTGTATACTTCATCAGCTGTTTTTGTTTGTCAGCTTTGTGTTTTGGTATGTTTGTCTTCATCTTGTGTCTGAATAAAGCTCAGGTTAGTGTATACTCCATCAGCTGTTTTCATTTTATCAGCCTTGCTTTTATTTACTGAAAGCAAACACACTGTTTTTGTGCGACTTAAAATGCAAATAAGCTGCTACTCCCAGCCCCTTTACCAGAAGTGGGCAGGGCTTTTACAGACTGCGCCTCTGTTACTCTGGGATCAACAAACAAAACATCTGCATACACAATGTTCAATTTGTCAACAAAAAGGTTAAAAAGCCCCTACACGCACATAAACAGTTCACATTATGTCGCTTGTGTCTGAATGTAAACAAAAAAAAATAAAAATTACCTGTGAAGTTTCTTCAGCGCTTTTGTTGAGGAAATTTAAGGAGCTGGCCCTCTTCATCCTGTCAAAACAAATGAGAACAGGTGTAATTGCAGCATCATATCGTGTGTTTGGAGAAGATTCACATCCAGGCAGTGTTGCGTTGTTCTCTCACCCGGGGTTGCGGGGCTCCTGTGGGCCACTGCCCTGCAGCTTCTTCACCAGCATCTCACTGCTGCGCCGCAGGGCTTCACGAATCTTCCCGAACGAACCGCTCCTGCGCAGGCCACCGTTACCATCCTGAGTCCACAAAACATCAGCTTAACCATTGCACACACAGACTATAAAGGGATAGTTCCCCCAAAAATGAAAATTACCTCATCATTTACTCTCCTTCATGGTTTGGAAGCTTTATGAGTTTATTTAAATCACAGAAGGAGATATTTTGAAGAATGCTGGTACTCATTGACTTCAATAGTAAAATAGAAAATTATATGGAAGTCAATGGCTTACAGCGATGAGCGTTTTTTTAAAATACAATCATTTGTGTTCAACAGAAGAACAAAACACAAACTGGTTTGAAGCAATGAAAATGATAGTAAATAATGGCAAAATACATTTATTTTGGGTGAACTGTCGCTTTAAATACTCCCAGCACATGAATTAGAAAAGCTAATGCATTGCTAATCATGACACTCTGCAGGTGGATAATTTTTGCATATGCTTTTTTTTGTTTAGTTTTTTCCTTTTTCTGCAAATATTGACAAATGACCTAATTATATTGTGAAGAATTTGATATTCCGATTCTCAAATATGTGTAAGAACATTCATTTCAACAGCTTTTTAAATGTGTTATTTGATCTATGACTGGCCATAGGCGCTATCATCTTCGCCTAGGCTGCAAGAGAGATTAGAGCTGCTGGATTTACAACATGTTAATTCATCAACTTCTTTTGAAATTCATGAAAGTTAAGTGACTGTTGAATTGGGAGAAGAACAATGGAGTAAACGTCCTAGCAACATAAGTTGTGTGAATAATGTGTGCGCCGAACATTACACCCACTGTGGTGATCGTACACTCCATAGACCAGCCTAGACTGATCACACCGGTGTAATGGGCTATATGCACAGCTAGTTGTTTTTTTTAGCCAATGATTAACTTCCGGTAAAAGCTTAATGTGACTATTTTTTAATTTCTTAAGGTTTCTTTTACAGCATCGATGTTGTAATGCAATTACAATGCATTCAGTTAAATAGACTTAAGCATTCATTTAGTTGTTCTAGCGTAAAATAAAATGAAAGACTATAACTGCTAGCACCGTCAGGATCAGCAGGCGAAATTACTGGGGTAAAATAAAGCTATCCAGTCTGAGACTAACTTTGTCACATATCAATCAGGAAGTGAAGATTTTTAAAGAAATCAGACCTTAAAAGTGGCAATTTCATAACGGAAAGACAGGTCACTAGAAGCACTGAGGCTGGCTGAAATTAAAAAGTCTGTGTGCATATAGCCCATTGTACACTTCACAGGGATAAATATTGGCAGTTTGTCATCTTTAAAACATGTCTTGTATATAATAGAATATAAAAAGTGTGTAAGATCTGCACTGACCCCGCTCCACTCAGCTTCATCTCCATCACAGTCTCCTCGTGGGCCTCCAGGGCCGTTCACTCCATCCCGACTCTGACGTCTGTCTCCTCCGGCACCACCTCCATCCTTCAGCAGCTCCACCATTTTACTCTGATTAATCACATCGATGCCCTGAAAATAAAAGACTTCATTAGCTTTTTACACAAGCAGCAACGTCTCTTGTGAAGCCAAAATGGAAGTGACTGAAACTGCAGTTCATCAACTGGCCACTAGAGGCTGGCTCCAAAAAGGAGGAAATCCAAAAGACTGCCCGATGTTAAAGTTAGCATGAAACGGAACATAAGATTGTAGTTTTTCCCCCCAATATTGTGACGTATAGCCACTTGAAATGGTTCCTGAAATCAGAGAAAAAGAAATGTAGGACCATTGGGAGCTGCTTGATATCTTAAAAACTAACAATACTGATAGTAACATCTAAACAACACTTTATTTTAATTTCATGCGACCTTTAAATAAGAACTTCCATTTTACTCTCAGCTAATTTGAAAACATCGGCTTCCTGTATGAGTCATCTGCACAGGAAGTGGAGCTCTGGTTGTTAAAGATCAAGGGTCATGTCGGAAATGGCTGTGTGTGTGTGTGTTTTTACCTGTTTGCGGTTCTTGGTGGCACACACCTCCAGAGTCTCTGCAGCCTCCAGTTTTCCCTGGCGGCGGTACAGAGCACCCAGACTCTTCAGTGTGGTGTTCACAGTCGGGCTGCAGGATACAAAACACACCCAAATCACTCCAAAACACAGATTCCTGCACACACACTCTTATACCCACAATCCTCTGAGAGACTCACCTGTCCACTTTACAGGCTTTATACCAGCTGCCGTACTCTCCATATGGACCAGAGTCCTTCCTCTTACCCTGAAACCAGCAGAAAAACTGATTTTACACTGGATGGCATATTAAAATAGAGTAAAATTAAACAATAATATTAATGAATTAAGCACAGGAACAACAATATATGCCACTAACAATACTAGGTTAACTGGACAACTATATTAGGACATAAAATACATGAAATATGTACAAAAAAAAATTCAATAAAGTAAAATATAATGAAGTAAATACTAATAAAGGAGTCCCTAGACTGAACTGAACTGTTGCAGAAAAGAAAATTAAATAACCCATATATTTGTTATTGTTTGTTCAATGTAGTAGAAAAGAATGAGCTTATAGCTTAATATAGTGTTTGGAAAGTAGACACAGACATATATGTATCCAACTAAGATGCTGTGGCATGACCTTTAAAGGGAGTTCATGCTCAAAAAAAACCTCCAATGTGGCCGAATTACAACAAGTCTGCAAAGATGAAGACTTTGGAGGGGCCTAGTCAAAGTCCTGACCTGAATCCAATTGAGATGCTGTGGCATGACCTTTTAAAGGGGGTTCATGCTCAAAAAAAAACCTCCAATGTGGCTGAATTACAACAATTCTGCAAAGATGAAGACTTTGGAATGGCCTAACCAAAGTCCTGACCTGAATCCAATTGGGATGCTGTGGCATGACCTCTAAAAAGCAAGTTCATGCTCGAAAAACCCTCGATTATGGCTGAATTACAACAATTGTAGCGGGTCAAAATATTTATTTAATATATCTAACATTTTCATATTTAAATAATTATTGTTTATTTATGTATTTTAAAATATAATATATCCTGTAATAGAAAGCTGAATTTTCTGCATCATTACTTCAGTGTCAAACAATTCTTCAGAAATAAATCTTATGTCAACAAAATAAAAAAAAATATTTATAAGAAAAAAAAGAAATCACAGGTTTATTGCATTCTTGATCAATAAATATATTTATTTAAAAACCAAAATCTTACCTCAACCTTAAATATAAATGAAACAAACATTTACATTTAAACACATTTCTAGCAATGTGTAAAAACCAACAATACCTTGCTCTCCTCTCGTTCCTCTGCATGCATCCAGATTGGCTTGTTATCATCTGAAAGCAAGTCCATAAACAAATATAAGCAAATAGTATGCATTCATTTAATATTATTTTATCTAATCTTTGGCCTCTATTTGGCTTCAGACACTAGCGCTCTACTTAAATTAGCTTGTTGGAGCTATCAGGAGCAGCAGGTGGATGTTTGATCATAATCCTGTAAGCATCTGATTGGTTTAAAGGGCTGTGATGCCACAACAGATGAACACATTTAACAAGATTACACAAACCCTCTGAAACCTGCTCACTAATTCAGCCTGAGCAAAAGCAAAACACAAACCTGTCTGTTCTCAGCAGAAGTGCATTCGCATTACTGGTCAAAAGATTGCATTTAGGCAATTCATTTATTGCTTTGAATTTGACTTTCTGCATTTATTTGATCATAAATTCATAAAAATACTGAAATAAAGAATTATTTTTGAATGACTGTTTTAAAAATTAAAATGTTTAATTATGCAATTTATTCCTGTGCTTCAAGGCTGGATTTAAGCCAGCCTTCAGTGTCCTTAATAAATCAACATCATATGTTGATGTGCTGTTCTATTATGATCAATTATTATTGGCACAGAATTATTATTCATTTATAAAGATTTTTACAATTACTGCTGAAATAATGTCTTGTGGAGCATGTACAATAAACCTTTTAGGATTCTTTGATGAAAAGGTAAAAATAACCTGAAATAATATTAAATATATATATTTTTTTTTAAACATTATGCATTTATTTACTTTTATTCTTAAACAATTTAATATGACCTTGATGAATAAATGACATTTTAAAATGTACTGCATCAGTTTTAATAATAATAAATGTTTTTTTATTAGCAGCATAAAAAGGATCGAGTGTTACTGAAGGCTGGCTTAATAATGCTGAAAAATCAATCCCAGAAATAAATTACAATATAGGACTACATTCAATCAGAAAAAGGGCATTTAAAATCATAAAAATATTTCACAAGTTAACTAATTTTAATTTATATTTGATCAAATAAATGCAGCCTTGATGAATGTTATTTGAAATATTTAAAAAAATAAAAAAAATGACTTAGGACGGATAATTTTGACTTCAACTTTACTTAAAATATATGAATGTGCTCTCTATGCATGCTCTAATGACTGATTTACATGCATTTTATATTGTTACATTTAAGGTTTGACAGGAAGTACGTACTGTTGACCGAGCCGAACTCTTTCTCATGCGCGCGGGTCAGGATATCCTTATAAAGCGTCTCTGCGTCTTTGAATTTGCCCTGTTTCAGGTAACATGTGGCCTGTGGAGGAAAGAAGATCATCATCATCACTGAGAAAAATGAGAGAATCATTTCACATCTGTAATCAAATGCTCACAGCAGCAAGTCCACTTCTGAATGGCTGAAGAAAAACTAAATGAAGACTTTTTAGTAGCCTAGCCAAAATCCTGACCTAAATCCAATTGAGATGCTGTGGCATGACCTCTAAAAGGCTGTTCAAACTCAAAAAACCATCCAGTGTGGCTGAATGACAACTATTTTGAAAGAATTAAAGAGTTTGAAGTGGCCTAGCCAAAGTCCTGACCTGAATCCAATTAAGATGCCATGACATGACCTTAAAAAGGCTGTTCAAACTCAAAAAACCTTCCAATGTGGCTGAATGACAACCATTTTGAAAAGATTAAGAGTTTGGAGTGGCCTAGCCAAAGTCCTGACCTAAATCCAATTGAGATGCTGTGACATGACCTTGAAAAGGTGGTTCATGCTCAAAGACCCTCTAATGTTGCTGACTTACAACAATAACGTGAAGATAAAGACTTTGGAGCGGCCTAGCCAAAGTCCAGACCTGAATCCAACTAAGATGCTGGCATAATTTTAAAAAGGCAGTTCATGTTCAAAAAACCCTTTATTATGGCTGAATTACGACAATTGTAGAAAATAAAAATTCATCTACAGCACTGTAAGAGGCTCATTGCAAGTTTTGAAAAACTTTTGATTGCAGTTGCTGCTACTAAGGGCGGCTCAACCAGTTGTTAGGTTTAGGGAGTGAACGGTTTTTCCACACAGGGCTGTTGTTTTGTATTTCATTTTCCCTTATTAATAATTAAAACCTTCATTTCAAAACTGCATGATGTTTTCACTCGTGTTATCTTGGACTAATACTTAAATTTGTTTTATGATCTGACACCTTAAAATGCAAAAAATAAAGAGAAATCAGTAAGGTGCAAACACTTCTTCACACCACTGTATATTTTTTTAATGCCACGTCAGTAATGAAGGCTATTTTCATGACAAAAACAATTAATCAAAAAAAAATTTATAAAATACAATAAAAACCACATCCACATAAATAAGAAATGAATTAGATATATTTTTAATGTTAATACATGATACAATTTCCTCTTTTCCTGGTAAAACGTTGCTGTACATCTCTTTAACTGAGTTTTTATTAAAAAAAGAATAGTGCAATCAAATATATTGTGAAATATGTTAAGAACAACAACTACGACAATATATGTCAGTTTTTTTCTTATAATTTATATATGACAATATAAATCACAGACTGTGAAAAATGATTGTGTTTTAATTGCCCATTATGACTGTGACAGTAGATGTGTTAGTCCATACAGTTCATATTCTTGTGCAATACCACTAAAATGTTCACTTCCATTTAGAGCAAATTTAGAGCAATATCAAAGGACCCAAAATATCATTAGTATGGAGGATTTCTCGTCTTACCAGGTTGTTTTTGGTCTTGGCCACATTTGGATCATCTGCGCCCAGTTTGTTCTCGTAGATCTCCAGAGCCCTGCGGTAATAATACTCCACTTCCTCGTATTTACCCTGATTCTGACATAGCAGAGCCAGATTATTGAGCTGCTTTGCCACGTCAGGGTGGAATTTACCCAGAACCTGCAAACACACGTGTAAAGAATAATTGATGATAGGCAATTGAATTACTGTATCAATCCGAGCACAAAGGGCCCCCTGACCAATCAGAGCACACTGACACTGTTCTAACTAATACAATACCACGACACGCAATAAAAGCTACCATTTCAATGTTAAAAGGAGTTTTTGTGCTAACCATCCGTGACAACGACGCATGGAATTTCAATTTTAAAAACCATTTCAGAATAACAGTATAAACTACTAAGATAATGATCATCTCAGGTACTGATTATGGGCTTTATGCAGTGTTAAATGCTCACAATGTGAAGTGCGACCATTTAAACTCGCATTTGCGACTAAAAATAGATGTATGCAAACTGGAAAATGTATTTAATTGCACTTGCGTGATTTATTTTTAAAAAATTTCATTGGCTTGATTGATTTTATTCACTTGATCAAGGTAACACAACAGGGTGCATTCATTTGGAAGCCCTTTGCGGCTGTAGTACACGCTGACTGACGCTCTCAACAACAGCACATCATGTACACAGTGTCATATAAAAGGTGCTAAACATCGATTTCGTTTATATTTGGCTATTAATAAAGAAATAATAATAACAACAGAGGGCCAATAAAGTTTAATAAAAAGGATGTTAATACGTTTGTGCTGAAGGGACCTTTAATGTATAGAATCATTGCCATATTCCGAGGCTCTTTTTTTTAAAAACCCAGAAAGATAGTGCTCCTATAAACAGTGTCAGCTTTGCACATAAGTGTGGTGTTGTTTCTTTCTTCACATTATCTTAATTTTCCCATGTGGGAAGTATGGTTTGATCTGTGGAATATATTATGCAAATAAAATAAAATTTGATTTAGAAAAATGTATAAACACTATTTACTTTATACACTTTCACTGCGCGCCTAAAATTCTTTGATGTGCTCCACATGTGCTCCTTCTGAAAAAATTAAGCGTCAAGCCCTGATTTAAATACCATTTTACGTGACATACTACTGAAAGAAGTAGCAGACCTGACAGCCATCTGTGAGAGCGATGCATGAAATTTCAATTTTAGAAACTGTTTCTATTTCTGAGAAGGCGCGGCAGAACAACAGTACTAAGACAACGAACGCCTCAGGTACTGATTATGGGCTTTATTCAGTGTTAAATGCTACCAAGTGAGTTCAAATACCATTTTACATGACATTTATTGCCATACTACTGAAAGCAGCAGCAGATAGTTCACCTCAGATCTTGAAAATAAAATAATTATTGTAGCAGACGGTTTGAAAATTAAAGTCTGAACTCAAAGTGCAAACAAACAACAGTAGTCACCAAAAAGCCCATTAATAATGTTAGAGGTTTGATAGGTATTGTTACATTTAAAAGTTTTTACCCTTTCATTGGGAGTGCAGAAGTTTCTATTTCACTTGGCCACAGAACAATTTGACCAATTAGATTGCAAATAGCCATTTGATTTCTGATACACATTGCAGGAATAGACTGGACAATCTGAGCAATCAGAACACACTAGGCCATCCCATCTAAACATACCTGATTCTACACTGTAAAAACGCCAACTTTCAAAAAGTCCTCTGAACAAAGATTAATAAGTTAACTGAATTTAAATATTTTCATTTGAAATGCTGACAAATAATAGTTAGTTTGTTCAACAAATATGGTGCTTCAATGTGAAAAACTTAAAATATTTCGTTGAACTAATACAAAATTCTTAGTTTTGCGTTGATGCGTGCCCTTCTTGTTGGCGCATGCGCCTTATAAGCTTCTGGCGCATGCGCAATTTACTTCCATAGCTCACTGCAGGGGGTACCTGTCACGTGCGCGCGACAAAACGAACCATCTTTCTTTCTGCTGAGCTACGTGTCAATCGTTTTCATAATCGATTGTATATAATTGTATACATGTTTTTGTGCGATGTGCTACCCATCTGACTGCCCGATCTATTTTACCAGTGTATTAATGATGTGAGAGACCGTGATAGAGCGGTTAAGAGTAGTGGTGGGCAAAGCGAGGCTTCGTGAAACACTGAAACAGTCGAAGCAAATAGGTGCGTTCGACATGAAGCTCAGCTGCAGCCGGTGATCAACGAGATTAGCCGAGCGCAGGCGGGGCGGAGTTGAAAACGGAGCCGTCAAGACGGACAGCTAGACACTTCGGGACTCAGTTGCTGCAGTCATGATGACCGATAACATGGCGTCATCATATTTTTTTGTTATTTTTATTTATAACAACAAAACATTTACAAATAAAACAGAATACAGTTTCTACAAACTGTGGTTCCTTTTTAAACAATAAGGGAGAATTATGAATAAAATATATAACAAATGCATGAGAGAAATAAGAGGAAATGAGAGGTTAATATAAACATAAAAACGAACAGGTCTATTAAATACAAAGCAATAAGCATAAATTCTAGGAGTTAAACATCAATCTTTAGGCTAATACTTCTTGTTTGAAAATGCTAAAAAAAGGGTTTACATATATGTACATTTATAGATATAAAAATTTCCCATGTAAAAAGCAAAACAAGGTGTTTTGATTAGGTCTTAATAAATGACATTATTTTGGATAATGAATGAATTTTCAAAAAAGCATTTTAATCCAAAAAGATTGTGTTGAAAAGAACAAAAGGTAAAATAAGTGAGCTATGTAGAAGTTTCCCAGAAAGAGCAGGTAGCCTTTAAACTGCTAGACAGGAAATAAAATATATATTTATATTATAATAATAAAGCCATTTTATAATTATTTAATAAAATAGTTCAATAACTTAATTTGTTAAGAGAGCTTTAGGGTGGCAGGATCAATGATGATGATTTTCTTATTTCAAGTCTGTAAGACTTATTTGAGTTCATATTTAGGTTATTCACTAAAATATACACTAAAATATATCATTTAAATCGTTCGTGGAGATGAATGCAGTAAATAGTCTGTATAAAAAAGTTAAAAACAAACCTGTGCAAACAAGCTAACCTTTATAACCAGATTATTTAACAAAAGATGATTAAATATTTGTAGTCTTTTAATAAGCAAGATGTGTACAGGATAGAGAGGGTGTGAAAAGGGAATTGTTTGTTTTGAAACTTTTGAATCGGAATTTGTCCAATTATAAACCCGAAATACACGTGTTTGTTGTCATGTGGTGAACTCGGCCAATCGTGTAATATCAGTGTCGTCATCAAAGCTCCTGCAGTCGCTCTTCAGAAGCTGCACGGTCTGAGTTTGCCGACTGATCTCGGAGCGCTGTCGCGGTACTTTGATGCCACATGTGACAGTCACGTGGCGTCGGCGCAGCATCAATCCGGACAAGATTTCTAACCAGAATGCACCGCTTTAAGACAGATTTCGATCGATCTGCGCAGCGCTGCATGAAGTCGAACGCACCTAATGTGTCGAAGCTTCGAAACGTTTCGAAACCTCACTCTACAGTGACATTTAGTGGTCATTTTTTATATATATTGCACTGAAACAGCCTCAGCAAAGAACGATTGAACAAATTGAGGGATTAAACCCCATTTTGTGAAAGGGGAATCCTTCAAGTAACATAGTACAGTGGTTAAGGTGTCAGACATCCATGCAGGGTTAGTAGGTTTTGAAGCCAGTCTATCACAGTTGTTTTGAAATGCTTTAATACCAGTTGGTAATGCTTTGCTCTTGTATCGTTTTGTTTCAACATTGGTCTGATATCCGAATAAACAATTTGTGAATAAATATGTCTTGTTTTTGTCTTAAAACAGGGTTGTTGCTAGATCAAAAACGGTGGCCTGAAGTTATCAAGAATTATTTATATTATTCATTAAATTTCCCATTTATTGTATTTTATTAATGTCTACCCAAACCCTAAACCCAACCATACTGTAAAAATATTTATTATTGTTTTACAGTGTTACAAAAATGATGCTAAATTGATGGCGTAACTGTAGCTGTATCCTATTTAGGCTACACAAAACAGATACATGATTAAAATACATAAAACCATGATTTCGAAGTCGGGATTCGAACCCAAAACATCATGCTAAGCATAGAATCAATAAGCAAACCCACAGTGCTCTAAGCCATTTGAGACAGAGATAATTTGGAGACCTTGGCAGTCAAATTAGGATTCACCAGGTCTCGAAACGTTTCTAAGCTGATCGATGCTTTGAATCGCTTTAGTCACGTGACTAGGTGTTTCGAAACACTTTAGTCACCTGACTTGGGTGCTTCGGATCATGCTTCGGTGCAGTGATTCGAAACACTTGCGCTTCGGGATCTCGACACTGTGTCTAAACATCAGTTTCACGTCAGCCATCCCTAGTTAAGAGCACGCCAACGACGTTTCTGCTAAATCATAGGTATGTATGTCTTTTTTGTTGTCATCTAACGTTATAATATTTGATATGTTGGCTTTGATGTGCGCGTGTATCCTAATACGGAACTATTTGTTATAATTTAGCCGTGAGTTACTTGTTTCGTGCACTTGGTTTTGGCTATTTACATCAATAAAAGTTTAGAGTGAATGTATTTGAAACAAATAGCGATTTCAATCGAGTCATTTGCTTTAATAACTCACGATTAATACAATGAGTATCATATAACATACCAGATCAGGTATCCAAGTCAAATATAAAATTATGTCCTGTTTATCTAGATTGCTGTCAGCATTGCGCACATCATAACCTTTTTTCCCTTCGAACCAGAGCCAGTGGAACAAACGGTGACGTGTTTAACTGTGTAATTTGTTTGAAAATCGTGTGATTTTCATGTAATTCATTGCTTGATTTGTTAGCTCGACTAAATGTCTATCATATTCAGACCAACTTGCTTTAACAGTCAGCTAGCTTTTATTTACATAAAAAATATAAAGGGCTAAATATATATTTTTCTTTCTTTTTGCTCAAAAGGACTGAAATATTGACAATGACATAATTCAATGCAAGATTTCCTTGAGGAGGTGAGACTTGTTATCATCAGTGAAATTTGACGGTCATTCACCAGCAGATGCAAGAAACCTTTTCTCTTTGCCCAAAAGAAGTTGTTGAGATTTAGCCAGGAAGAAATTAGAGAGAGATAACCTGGACTTTAAGGAAGAGGTAAGTCACTATATTGCAATTGCTTTGGTTTCATTCAAGGTAGTAATGATAATGCTAAAAATAACAAACAACATTATTATTATAGGTAATTCAAAATACATCTGTATTCAGCATTTGAACATTTAAATATTTACATATATATATATATATATATATTATGTGTAAAAATTAATATGTATGTTTTTTTTGTATATTGTAGATCTGCACAGAGTTTTCTCAGATCTGTAATGTAGATCTCCTGAGACAGTTAATCGAGTGACTTGATAAATATACAGCACCTCTCCTGAAACTCTACAGAAAAGAAGGGATTCAATGGGTCCAGAGATGGATACAACTTTAAACAAGATGGATGAGCAGGTACTCATTAAGATTTTTTTTTTCTTATACACCCGTCTGATGTTTTTAACATGTGCAACATATTTTGTCCTGTCAAGAATTTCATGCTCAGGTAATACAGTCTAATAAAACGTAATTGCAACAATTTAATTGTCCAGCCCTTTTGCATTAATTTTAATTGTGTCAAGTTGTGTTTTGATTGTGAGATGGAAGTAAGATAAATAACAGATGTTTCACTTGTTTTGAGTGACCATTTCAAATGAATACAT
Organism: Danio rerio; assembly: GCF_052040795.2. Taxonomy (NCBI): domain Eukaryota; kingdom Metazoa; phylum Chordata; class Actinopteri; order Cypriniformes; family Danionidae; genus Danio; species Danio rerio. The sequence goes on along the minus strand of NC_141027.1, from coordinate 6,793,693 downwards.
TCAAAGAGGAAAATAGAAAATAATAGCTGTAGTTTTTAACTCAAAGTAATTGTCACATGAAACTAAACATTTTTCTAAATTTGCCAACACAACCATTATCAAATTCCATTGTATGGAAACCACAAAATTCTTTTTTAAAAATAAAGCCATGTGTTTTTTCAACAGCATGAATAAAATACTATGCTCATTTAAATGTACTAAGTACATTTTTACTTACAAAACAATAAGATTGTAAAACACCCTTTGTAAATGACTTTCCTTTAGGTCACTGATATTGTCACCGATCGAGAAAGAGCAGCTCTTGAGGGATTGCCAATTTTTCTTCGTAAAAATTCTGCTTGCTTTCTCAAGATATGTCTGGTAAGTTACCCATTTTCATACCCTATTCTACATTTATTAGTCTGCTTGGTAACACTTTTAATAGCTGCACGCTATAAATAATTTATTTAGTATTAGCGAATAGTTAATTTATTTTCTGTTAAGCATAACTCTACATGAAGTGCTCAATGATTGTATTTTTTTTAACTTTAATGATTCATTTGTATTACTAATTTAAGTATTGCATTATTTACAAACCAGTTATTTAAGAATAGTTGGTGTTTTTAAGATCATTCAGAATGCTTAAGTACACGATTAATAAACTATTCAAATTAACATTTAAATATCCTAATATTAAGGTATGTAATAATAGTTACTTTGTATGTTAGTATATGCTTTATGAGCTTAACTTCATCCAGTTGTGACCTAATCTAAAGTGAGGACTATTTATGCTTTATAAATCCCTTATGAATGACAATTAAAGGCTCAGTTATATTCTAAACAGGACAATAAACAACTTTCACAATTGAAACTGTATCAAATAAAAGTAAATCTTTGCAATTTTATGTAAAATAAAAGTTTAAAAAATTGCTAAATATTAAAAAGTTGTCAATATATTATTCAATTATTATATATTATAGACTATTCAAAGTGTTACTGTTTGTATGTATGAAAGTATTACATGTTTTTATTTTCTTTGCATAATAGTAATAACATTAATAAGTAGTAATTAATATTACACATCAATTAATTTTCCCATTACTTAATCTCCTATAAGGACACGGACCCTGAAGACCACAGCACCAGAGATTAAAGGATTGGAATCTTCACTGTGGTGGAAGATGATAATGGCACTTCTGCATCCCTGCAATATGTGATGAACCTCGCTAAAATCTTGGAGGAGGCCATAGTACTTCAGGATATCACACATCTGCCTGCAGCCTTCGCTTACTTGTTCAGCCTCTTGTATAGACTGAATATGGAACACCCAAAAGAACTCAAATATACTTTTTAAGTGATTCAGCATGTTTTATGGAGGTTGGTGGCACATGATCTGCGAGAGTTCAGTTCATTCATTCATTCATTTTCTTTTCGGCTTAGTCCCTTTATTAATCTGGGGTCGCCACAGCGCAATGAACTTGTTTTACGCAGCGTATGCCCTTCCGGCTGCAACCCATCTCTGGAAAACATCCATACACACTCATTCACACATACACTACGGACAATTTTAGCCTACCCAATTCACCTGTGCCACACGTCTTTGGACTGTGGGGGAAACCGGAGAACCCAAAGGAAACCCACTTGAACGCAGGGAGAACATTCAAACTCCACACAGTAACGGCAACTGACCCGTGACCACTTCCTAATGTGCCACTGTTTCAATGTTTTGAGGTCTGTTTTTGGACTTTATGTACTTTGTTGACAAAAGTGCAGTACACTTTAAAGACTGTATGAATGGAGTGGCTTTTAGGGTTTACTCTGATTAGATGATTGTATATTCACCTGGTTTGAGTGTTTAGACACACTAATAGCTTGGTTTTAGTAAGGTTGCCAGTTATTTTATGTTGAGGCAGTGTACAATCTTTTCAAATCTGGAAACATTTAGTACTAGTTGTGTACAAACTAGCCCAATGCTGAACACGGCTAATGTCAAATGCTGATTTTGTATGCAAATGTTTTGGATTGTGATTTGAACTCAGTTAAAAATAAAAAAAAGTGAATTGACTATTCTTGTGTATTTAATTTGAATCCTAAAAATTAATAGTAAATGCATAATGAATCAGTTTGTTTTATTTTGTTCAGTAAACTAAAAAAATCTTGTTGGGTAAACATAATCATTTTTGTTCAGTAAACAAAAGATCTTGTTGAATAAACGTGAAAATTTTTGTTCAGCAAACAAAAGATCTTGTTGAGTAAACATGATAATATTTGTTCAGCAAACAAAAATATCTTGTTGGGTGAACATGATACTTTTTGTTCAGAGAACTAAAGAATTCAACAAAATATTTTGAGTTCACTGGTCTTCAAACCCTGTTTGTTGAGTTAACTCAAAAAGCTATGTGTGATAGGTTGCCTAATTATTTTAAGTTTACTCAACTTTTTTTTTTTACAGTGTAGGATGAATGTTATCAGAAAAGAAAGTATTGTTTGACTGAGTTAGGGCTGCGCTTCATTCACAATAGTCACATCGCGAGTATACGTAATGTTGAGTCTGGATTATATTTTATAATTTGGCGCGTGTTTTGTCAAGCCTGTGACTGTGTGAGGGTTTTAAAAGCATTCAGGTCTAAGAAATTGTAACATTTGTAACTAATTAACACTAATTATTAAAATATTAGCTAATTAGAACTAATTAATAATGACTGCATAACGAAAACTCAGCAGTATTAGATTACATTGGATAACTCAACTACTGTATACCTGAATACAGTTCGTCTCCTTGGAAAACAATAAAATGATGTTTGTTTAATTTTTATATTTTTCTTTATTGAATTAAAGCTTGTAGATTGTTTATTATATTTTATGCACTCCAATAGAGAATCATACCGATCAATCTAAAATGATAAATTCTTTACAAATGTTTTTTTTTTAATGAAATTGCATTCATATTACAATATATACAATTAAGAATAAAAAAAACGTTTAAAAAAATCACAACGTTAGATTTTCCTAATATCGTTCAGCCATACTTTGAGTTGAAGTCAGAATTATTAGCCCCCTTTTGATTTTTTTCTTCTTTTATAAATATTTCCCAAATGATTTTTAACAGAGCAAGGAAATTTTGACAGTATGTCTGATAATATTTTTTCTTCTGGAGAAAGTCTTATTTGTTTTATTTCGGCTAGAATAAAAGCAGTTTTGAATTTTTAAAAAAACATTTTTGGGACAAAATGATTAGCCCCTTTAAGCTAATTTTTTTTCCGATAATCTACAGAACAAACCATCGTTATAGAATAACTTGCCTAATTATCCTAACCTGCCTAGTTCACCTTATTAACCTAGTTAAGCCTTTAAACGTCACTTTAGGCTGTATAGAAGTGTCTTGAAAAATATCAAGTAAAATATTATTCACTGTCATCATGGCAAAGATAAAATAAATCAGTTATTGGAAATGGGTTTTTAAAACTATTATGCTTATAAATGTGCTTAAAAAAATCTTCCCTCCATTAAACAGAAATAGGGGAAAAAAATAAACAGGGGAGCTAATAATTCAGGGGGGCTAATAATTCTGACTTCAACTGGAGCCCAAAACAATAAATCAGGAAGCTCAACAATGAGGCCCTATCAGGTATACTGAAACCAAAACTCCAGCAGGAGGTGAAGATTTTCACCTCATGACGTCAGCATGCACACAGTTTCTCCTTTCTGAACACATTTAAAACAAATGCCCAAGACATGAATGAGACAAATTTCACACGTTCATAGCAAATGTATGGCATATTCTGCATTGTTGGGCTGTAACCCGCCTCTGTTCTCATGTTTAGATTGACTTGTGTGCAGTTTGCCCACGAAAATACTTAATACTTCGCTGTTTGGTGGGAAGTTAGTGTTGTTATTGTAATTATCGCCCCCTGTTGGTTTCGGCATCCCCTTTACATGCATCACAAAGTTTTTCCCCGCCTTCGATAAAAAATAATAAAAATAAATAAAATCTTCATACACATGAAAACTCTGTTTATAAAAATACCTGTGTGGACATGGCCTGGGTACAAGTTAAATGTGCGGATTCTGACCTTCTCTCTGATCTCCAGCGCTCTCTTGCAGAGAGGCTCAGCCTCCTTGTGTTTTCCACGTTTGCCGTATAGCACAGCCAGGTTGTTGAGCGTAGCGGCCACAGCAGGATGATCTTTACCCAGAGTTTTCTCTCTGATGGCCAGAGCGTCGTTCAGCAGGTGAGCCGCCTCTTTATACTTATTCTGATCCCTGAAGAACACACACACAACACAAAGATGTGTTAGTCTGGTTAGCATCAGAGCGATTCCAGCGTTATGGATTTGACATTTGCAATATAAACCCAAAACATAAATTCACATAGAAAGTTTATGTTAAAATTTTATTGAAGCAACTGTTTTTATTTTCCAAAACAACTAACCACAGAGTTATGGGATCAGAAATATATCAATCTGTAAACATTTTTTATATTTTAAATGAGGGAAATAAACATGATGTGACCAAAAAAGTCTGCGAGTTTACAGTCTACAACATACTTTGTAGAAATTCTGTGGATTAAACTGCACAACCCAAAAGAAATAATGCTCATCAAAAGAATAAAAGTTGCTCACTATAGAACAAACATGACTGAGTTTATTTTATTTGACATTTTTGCATTTATTTGATTTGACTGATGTGTGAAGGTTTCCTCATAAACTGCCACTTGTGAGACTTTGGTAAATCAAATATAATTGTTTGAAAACACAGACAGAGACATTTTCGAGTATTTTTACAGCCCTGTAAAACACAAGTCTACACAAAAAAACTTAGAAAGGGTTTCGCTACTTTGGTGAAAACTTAATTTCTTTCATGGCATGGTTGACATTTGCATGCATTTGCTTATCTTTAAATGCAGTAATACTGCATTATCAACTGCAAATAAAAACAATACAAAAATCTTCTGTAAATCCGATTTATAACTCTAGAGGGCAGTATATTACTGTAGCGAGGGGGTGTGGCCGAGAGCCGTGGGAACGGAATGAGGCCGCCGCATAAGTGGATGCACCTGTGGTGCGCACTGGACTCGAATCCCACGGAAGGAGCTCTTGACTATAAGAGGAGGAACGATGGCAGAGGAAGCCGAGAGAGGACCGGGCCCGGACATATTGTTTCACTTTTGCTTTCAGTTTGACACGGAGACTGCCGTCTGTTTGTTTTGGTTTAGACGGAAGTCTCCATAAGAAGCTGCAGTCTCTGTTATTAATAAATATTTCAAAACTGCGTCGGTTCTCCGCCTCCTTCTTCCCGGCGGCCAAAGGGCCGTAAACTTTCTTACAATTAATTTATAAATATATGCACTTAAAGGTGCCCTATAATAAAAATCTGGCTATACCAAGGCATAGTAGAATAATAAGTCAGAATGAGTATGTGGGAGACATACCGCAAGCCTCAGATACTATTGTGTGTCTCTTTTTAGGCTTTACTCCTAATTGTACCGTTTTGGTGACTGTCGCTTTAAATTCAAATGAGATTGTGCTCTTTTCAGAAGAGGGTGGAGCTATAAATGCCTGTGTGTCAGCATAGTGGCAGATTCAAAAACAAGACTAGAGTCCTATGCTAATGTGGGAGATGGTTACTAGTGGGCGGGGCTATCCCCCCCTCTGATGTCAATCAAAGTGTTTCTGCAGACTGTTTATATCAAGTGTGATTATTAAAAATAAAATTAATACATTTAGAAGCTGTTTATATTCCCACACTACTGCCGCGCAACTGTTAAAACCCTTTATAAAAGTGATTTTTGCATAATAGGCGCCTTTAAATAAATTTCATTAAAAGGAAAATAACACTGATCTCAGACCTGTAGACCAGTGCAAGGATGTTGAGCATGGTGGCCACATCGGGATGGTCGTGTCCAGATGTTTTCTCCAGATCTTCCAGTGCCTGTTTGCAGAGCGGCACGGCCACTTCGTATCGGCCCTGAGACGCGTACTGGATCACCAGGTTATGAAGCGTCCGCAGTCGAGCCGGGATCTCATATCCACCCTGCTGCGCCGCTACTTCACCACTGGGCTGAGCTGAGAGACCACAAAACAACAGCATATCAAACCAGCTTGTGCACACTGAATATTTTGCGACATTATTGCTGATAATACGTATAAACTTGTAGTGAAATGTGTGAATGGACATTTTTACAAAAAAAAAAAAATTAACTGTGGTTGGCGCAATAGCCTAGAGGTTAGTGCGCTGAAATATGGTGCAGTAGTATTTCAGGACGTCCTGAGTTTGAAACCCGGCTCGAGGACATTTCCCGTCCCTACCCCCTGTCTCTGTCCCACTTCACTTCCTGTCTATAATACTGTCCTATCTACTTAATAAAGGCAAAAAAGGCCAAAAATAAATCTTAAAAAAGAAAAAAAAAAAATATATATATATATATATATATATATATATATATATATATATATATATATATATATATATATAAATATATATATATATATATATATATATATATATATATATATATATATATATATATATATATTGTGATACACCAAAAACTTTCATACTAAAATTGGTAATTGTACAAAATAATAATAGTCAAGAACACAATAATCATTTAGCATTAGAATTAGAGCTATATTTTTATCGTTATCTTGATAGTTAGGGTTCATTCACACAGAATGCATCTTTGTTTCGCTTGACGCGGTGCTCAGAAATAGGTTTTTTAAAAAGTGCATTGCGATGTCTACCGGATGCGACATTATGAACATGACATAAGAATAACAATAGCGGACCTATGAGAAATAGGAAAACAATATGTTAAGCACATGAAGATACATCATATAACCCAGGATATACGGACAAAGCCACACTGAGCGCCTCCTTCGTCATGATATAATGGTAAATAAAACAGTTGTCATGCCAACTTTTCACTATAAGCAAAGCTGGCAACAGCTGCTCCGCCTCCGAGCTCTTCTAATTGGTCCACTGCTGTGGAACTGACAGTAATGAGCAGCGCTGCATGTGAATGTTGAAAATCTTTCAACTTGACACAGCGTTTAAAAAACAGCTGCGTTCACGTGTACGGCACTTCAAAAGATGCGAGAGAGTGTAACGGTCAAACACGTCCATCAAGCAAGTGTTTATATTGAAAAAAAAAAAACAATAGAAAAGTAGCATATTGAAGAGGAAAAACTCGTTGGCTGTCTCCGAAATCACCTACTACTCAGCAAGTACTGCACTTTAATTTAAATTTACTTCTCGACTGTTAGAAAAGTGCGTTCTATATAGTATGAATGTGAACAGTATGAATGGAATTCGGACGTACTACATTTGCCATTTTGTCCTGATCATGTGACCTACTCTCGTTAGTTGCGTTGCTTCACTGCCATTTATTAATTTTCTTGCAGGGCATCATGGGATAGCATAGCGTGCATCTGATGTGCACATCAGAAGCTCACCAGAAGTAGTGGGTTATCCGGGTAATTCTCGCATACTGTTTTTTGACTTCTATGATTTCAGACATACTACTTGGGATGCATACTATTTTTACCGTTCTATGTAATATACAGGTATGTGATTTCGAACGCAGCCATTCCGTGCAAGCGGAAACTTAAGAACAAACTTCATGTGCATATGCAAGTGTTGTGAATTAGATGACAAAGTTTAAATGTGAGTATAATTAAGAAAAACATATGCAATTATTATTGAACTAGTCCCGTTGTTTTTAAAAAAGCACCTCAGGCTCATCTAGTTTGACCTCAGGCTCATCTAGTTCATTGATGCTTTTGTTCACGAGCATTAAGCTTCTGAAGTTACAGTAAAACACCACTTGGTAGCACTCAAGCACAAAACAGTCTAATGGCTCGTTTCAGCTGACTGGTACAGTACGGTTCGGTACGGATCACCTTTATTAGGCTTGCATTTCCACTACCAAGGATACCCTTTTGGTGGGCGTGGTGTATGACAGAATGTTTACGTCTGTACGGGTCGCTCACAAATCATATGAGAAGCTCTTCTCACAAAACAGATGCTTTATACACATAAATACTTCTGTGTAAATGTTTGTTACTAACTTTTCTATGAACATGACTTGAGAACTGCAGATCAATGACTAGCGAAATAGCCTACTGTAACGTCTGCAATTATAGAAAATTAATAAATAAATGAACATGTATGAACAAATACAGGCCCTAACAGTCTCCGATATGTTACCAATTACAGAAAATATACACACAGCAGACATTTAGTTCTTATTTAGGTTCAAAAACAAAATGAACATACAGCCCACAGTCAGAGCAGACCTCTCATCTGTGTCTGTAATCTTCAGCAGCACATGTAGCCTCTGTTAGAGAGCAATTCCATCATTCCCAGTTCATAATAGTCCAAAAGGTGATGATAATAGTTAAACATGGCAGTTTGTTCACGCTTGCTGAAAAAATAATGTGCTTCTTTTTTTCTGGCTTCTCCTTTGTTTTTTTGCTCTTCACTCTCGCGTTTGTTAGTGTCTGACAGGATCAGGTTTCAAAAGCACGTCAATAATCAAGCGCACTTTATTATCATCAACTCGAGAAGTTTTTTTTTATGTCAGATATAGACATGCGGCAAGCGCACGCAAGAAAGCTAAACCGCTCGCTCTTCAGACTGGCTCGTAAAAAACTACGGGTCACAGGGTAAAATCTCCTTTTTTTCTTAGCTTTGTGGCTGTTCATCAAGACGACGACAAGGTTTGTTTAAGCCGGGGTCGACCATGACTCGTTATTATATGTATATTTTATTACGCTGTAATCTTCTCTGCTGTGTATTTTAAACATGGCGGCTCTATTGTTTTCATTCTGCCTTTTTGCGCAAGTGAATGACGTATCTCTGTAAACCAATAGCATTCAGCTGCACGTCTAGCTCCGCCTTTTGGTACCCTTTCTCGTGTTTTGGTACCCTTTCGAAAGGGTGCCGAAAAGAGTGGTACGGTACGCCTTTTGACAGTGGAAATGGCCATAAAAGCGTACCGAACCAAACCGTACCGTACCACTCAGTGGAAACGGGCCATAAGCACACATGAATTACAGATCTGAAAGCGAGTCACTTAATTTTCTTTCATAGCTTGTAATCTTTTCCTGCACACATTTGTGTGCACTATTAGAGGAGAATAAACAGAAGAGGGGGAATATTACGTGATGAATGCACAAGGAAAAAGAATGAGGGTGACTACTGCGAGTGTCAGAAGTGTAAATTAGTGTAGCCCCACCTTATTTCTGTTTTTCAATAAACATCAAAAATCCGATTATGCACATTAACTCTGCTCATCGCTAGTGAACAAATTGCTTGGACATTAATGTTGCAAAAGCACCTCCAAAAACGCTATAAATGAGCAATAAACATGCACGAGTCTTCAGATTTACAAATCCTCTTTCATTAAAGGTGTTGAGGAAGTGAGCGAAAATTAACAAGCCCAAACATTTTAGACCTCATTTACACCTATATTGTGTTGTTCGGACTGACAAAAAAGCATCCATTTACACATGCTATTAAAGGAACAGTTTCCATTTCCTCCCACTCAAGTGGTCCTACACTGTTTTTCTTTCAGTTGGATGTACAGTTGAAGTCAAAATGATTCGCCCTCATGTGATGTTTTCCAAATGATGTTTAACAGAGCAGGAATTTTTCACAGTATTTCCTATAATATTTTTTTCTTCTGGAGAAAGTCTTATTTCGGCTAGAATTAAAGCAACTTTTAATTTTTTAAATAACATTTTAAAGTCATTATAAGCCAGGGCTCGAAATTGCGACCATTTTGGTCGCATATGCGCCCAAAAATTAATCTATGCGACCTCATTGTATATATGGGAGCATTAGTGCGCCTGCAGATAATGGTTGTAGTGCGACCTGTTTTCTTATTTTCTAAAAACGTGCTGAATCGCTCTTCCCAGCCGCTATATTGGTTCATATAAGCCGTCAATCACTCAAAGTATTCCGCTGTCAGATGACAGGGAAGGAGCTTTTATGACCACGAGAAATGCAAACAGCTGAAGAGTGAAAACTTAAAGCACACAGGTTTGCAAACCCTACCTAAAGTTGAGGCGCATATGAGAGCGATGATCACATGTGGTGGATATTGATCCGCCAGCTGAGATCAATCGAGTACGTGCTTCACCCGAATCTCGATGCGTTGCATTCACTGCGTGTTCAGCGCAAATGTCCGCTAAAAGTCAAATCTAATACTGTACATATCATCGCCAAAGAAGCTCGCCTTTACCAAGTTTACACTGAAACTGCGGCTCATAACAAACAGCGGTTTTGCGCCGGTGGTATTAGCAAGAATCCTGTTCAACCTGCTCATTAATTGCATCGGCTGACTCGCCTGCTTTTCCACTAACACAGAAAAATGAAAATCAGCTCAGACTGAACATTTAAATTGACACAAACTGAAACCAAAACTTTTTAAAGAGTGATAGAAGTGAGACTTAATTTCTTTTGTCTATTCTTTCTTGAGGTGTATATATATTTTTTTATTTAGTTACTGATGACTGTTTTGCAGCTTTCAGCCTTGAATTTAATTATTTGTTAAAATCTTTTGTTTGTTTTGTAGCAGAAATATTATTTATTAAACTGACATGCATATATAAACAGCTGTACAAAAGAAATATTTCTTACTGCAATGCTTCATTTTTGTTTGATGCAAACTATACATTTATTTTTCATAAAGTAACAGACTTTTTATAGCTGATAACTTGCATTCATGCACATTCAAGGCAGCATGATGATGACAAATGTAATTCATTGTTACTATTATTGTCATTTTCATCATCATTAATATTTTATAATTATTCGACATTCATTTTGGAATTGTTGCACACAAATATCAATGTCATCTCAGCATTAGTTAGATAGTTGTTTCTGGTTTTTGTTAGTCCTTATTGATGTTGTTTTAAAATACAATAAATCCCTTAAAATACAAATTGCAGCGGTGCTCAATCATTTTTGGTGGGTGCTCCTAAATTTTTTCTGGTGCTCCTAAAGTTTTAAGTTGGGAGCACCGGTGCTACCAAGTAAAAAAGTTAATTTCGAGCCCTGTAAGCTATATTTATAATTGTCTACAAAACAAACCATCATTATACCATGACTTGCCTAATTAACCTAACAGAAACAGCATCATAACACAGCTATAATCAGTGTCTCAATCCTCACCTGGCCCCTGGTCGTCATCGTTGGGGAACAGGTCATCCAGATTGTCCTTCTCCTTCTCCCCAGCCTTCTCCTCAGAGGGCGATGTGTCCTCGTCCAGCTTGCGGATCTGGTTCATGAACTCCAGATGCTTCTTCTCCTCCTCCAGCTGTGCGACGCTCTGCTCGCTCTTCTGCAGCTTGTGTTGGGTATTCGCCAGCTCGTCCCGCAGCCACTGGTTCTCCTGACAGAGACGACGCACCTGAGCACGCAGCTTCTGCTTCTCTGACTCCACAGCGCTCAGATGACCCGACAGAGCGATGATCACCTGACCAACACACACATATTCCCATTACATATACATGATAACTGGATAATTCTGACTCCAGCTGTATGTATGCATGTTTATTTGATTTATGCATGGGTCCCAAAATAGACAAATCATTGCATAACCACAATACTGAGTTAATCATCAGCCAAGTATCATAATTGGGAGAGCTCTAGGCGTGTGTGTTTCACCTGTGCTTCCCCCAGGCCTAGCTCGATGTCCTCCAGGCTCTTGCGCAGCAGTCTGGATTTCTCCTGCGCTCCGGCTGGTTGACTGCAGTCCAGGATGGTGTTGAGGAGTTGAGCGTGTTCCCCTCGCAGCGTCTCCAAACCCTGCATCACCGCTTTAGTGTTGAGCACGATATCATCCTGCGTCAGCCGCTCCAGAGCCTCGTCACGAGGGTAAACCATGGTGGACATCACCCACTGACACACACACACACACCTGCTGGAAAAAAAACAACATATACAAAAACCCATCAACATCACGCCATCTTGCACATATCACTATAAAAATGAACTACTTTTGTGCTCAGTGGAATAAAAAAAAAAACTTAAACAGGTTTGAAACAATGGGAGGATGATTAAATGACTGTATTTTCATTTTGAGGTGAACTGGTCAAATTGACTCCACCTTTCGTTATGTTGGGGGCTGTTTTTGCCTCATTGACTTCCATTATAAGCACATTTTAAATTGCAAAGCCTTGACACAATATAATCATGCATTCTTGATAGTTTGTGCTTTTCCCTGATGGGATAAGTTAAAACTTTTCATTTTTATTGTTGATCGCCAGTTGGCATCATTAACCCTTTAGATAGGCCCTTGCAAAACAGATTAAGATTTTTTTTATGGAGTTCTATGGAGAGATGCGCCAAGTCTCTCTCACACACGCACAATGTGGGCACACTGAGGGCAGTCTGTCAAGATGAAACCACTTAAAACAACTAAATATTTTAGAGAAAGCAGTTAAAGTTTGCATAACCAACTGTTGATCTTATCCACACGCGAACCACCCAATTACCTGGCCAACGGATTAACGACAGGACTTGCGAATAAAGCGAAGAACTGCACATAACAGTGTTTTATGCATCCCAAATATGCAATGTCAAGAGAGTGACTCTATAAGGTAACGTAAACTGCACACACTTGATTATGTAATGTGTGAAATCGCTGACACACGTCAGCACAAGGATAACTTATCCTATAAACATCCATGCTTAATCGGTAATCGATAAGTTATCTTACAATGTGTGTATATTTTTGGCTTGGAATTGCCTTTTGTTAAAGATTTTTGTGTTCATCCTTGCTACAGGCAAAAAATAAAACCTCCTTTTAAATAATTGCACTTTCATTAAAACAAAATCCAAGTATCAGAATCGGTACTCTGTTTCAGCAAGTACACAAATTTAAATATTCATACTCGTATCGGCTTGTAAAAAAAAAATGATATCGGTTCATCCGTGCACATAGATAAACAAAAACATACAGATGAGGTCTTAACAACAAAATGATTAGCCTGTAAAACTTTAATTAAGTGATTAAGATGTAAATTAGCTTGTCATGTTGTACATTGTCCCTGTATAAATAAAATAAATAATTATTTGTTAAATATTTGTAAAAGTAATGTTTAATCAAAGCAAGACCTTTTTTATTATTATTGTTATTATTATTATTATGTTTGTCTCCTGGGTAAAGTCTTATTTGTTTTATTTTGCAGGAATTGGGAAAAAAAGCAAAAAATAAAAATGTAACAACCGCTAAAATCAATATTTTTACGCCCTAAAACATTTGAATTTTTCCGAAGTATCTTGCAAAATAACTAGCAAAATATCCTAGATCGCCATCATAAAGTTATTATTAAAAAAATATTATGTTAAAACATTATTTCTATGTTAAGCATCACTCGTTAGAAGATATCTGAAAAATAATTTCAAGAAAGCTAAAAAAAAATTATATACAGTAATGCATGTATGTGTATTATACTAAATACTAATTAACCCTTGGGCATTGTTCAAATTGACAACCCTTTTGTTATTTGGTGGCTGTTTTTGTTTTATTGTCTTCCATTATAACAATTTTTTTGATTGCAAGCCATGACACCTTATGCTTTCTTGATGCTTGTTTTCCTTGTTGAAAAGAGGTAAAATGTGTCATTTTTACAGTAGATGTGTGTCAAAATAAGATTCATCACCAAAAGCCATTGCATTTGCTGAAAAGTTGTGGCAATATTAAGCCTCAAAGTCACCCTGGAGTGGATGAAAACACCCCCAACAGAGACAACAAGGGTTAAGGCTATGTATATAACTATATAATACTTATGTATACAATATTTTCCACTTTGTTTTTGTTGCACAAACCACCAGAAACATACATACAACAACTCAATATAAATTGTGAACATAAAAACCTAATATAAAAATTGTAAAAATATATATTTTTAAATCCACAAAGTATAAATATTCAGAATCTTTACATTCAATGATTTTAAGAATTACCAGTTAATAAAAAATATAATAAGTATAAATAGTATAATGATCTCAGATTTTTTGCTTTCAACAATTTCACAGTAAAATAATCTAAATAAATACTAAAACTACTAATACTAAAACTTCTGTTTGTGTATATGAAATTTTGCTAATAAAATAAAGATAAAACAATATAATCAATGTACAAATGACTGCAGTAACATGATGACATTGCTAACATCATCAATTGAGGTAAAGTTGGTTTTATATTCACACATTCATTCAGTGACAACTTCAGACACACTCCCTGTATTGTTTACCATGGTACTTTGAATATTCAGTATGAAACCACATGCAAGTATGACTTTAAAACAGCATTAGCACTGTTTGTTTGACTTTAAACAATGCTGTACTTTGCTAGTCATTGACTGCTAATATGATTTAACTATTTAGAATTGGCAAATCATTGTTTTCTGAAATTATAAAAAAGGAAAAGTTATAATGTGTGAATATAAAACCAACTTCATCATCACCGTCGTCGTCATGAGTTTATTTGACCTGCACTTCCACCTGCGTCCAGCAGAGGCGCTCTTCGTCAGTCAACACGCCTATTGACTGCAATGCAGCACCAGCGGAGACAATCACCCCAAACCACGAGACCACCAGCACAAAAATACAGCAGACCACCTCACAAACACAAACATACGCCTCACGTGGTCAATTTACACCCTAAAGTTATTAAAAGCAGCCCGATAAACTCAGGAGGAATCTGGAAAAATCCATCAAGGTGACCCGCAACATCACCACAACATCCCTCATCCAGCACAGCAAACAAACGCAGGCCCTGCTCTCATTAACAAACACCCAAAATATAAACATACACATACAGTGAATTTAGCTCACTCAAAATGCAGAACATCCTCATGCGACGTTATTTAACTAAATGAATGTTTAATTCAACATTCACTGCATCATCACTGTCTGGATGACGGCGATTATAAACGACCGAATGTATAACAAAAACTCTTTAAAACAGTCTAAACAAAGTGTAGTGTAACAGATACTCGTTTACGCTAAACATTAAGCACAATTCAATTACAACAAACAGCTATTGTTTTTAGCAGACCGGGGGCTAAACTTTGCTCCATTCAAACTGACTGCAGGTTAGCATCGCCGCTAATCAATGACAAAAACGAGCATACCTTTTATAAGCTGCTTTATGGATGGGGTTCAAACTTCTAATGTGGTTTAATGGATTCAGAGATGTCCAGATTCGGTCCCAAAGGCGATTTAGCAGGTAAACGGTGTGAGTCCCATCGAGTGTTTGGTGCGTTCGTTTGTTTGTTGTTATTAGCAAAACCGCCGCTCGTGCGTTTGCTGACCCGCTTTCGCTTCGTCCATTTTTCTCGTCCCTTTCAGCTCTGCGTTGTGAGGATGTTCGCGTTGAAGTGAAAGGATGAGCACAGCAAACTGAAAAATGGCTGATGTGTGTGTTTGTGCTCCCAGAATCCACAGCCTGCCCCCCCTGCGCGCTGACGTTACTACACCCGCCCTCCAGAACCGGGCGTGGACGGCGCTTGGTGGGCGCGCGCGCGTGCCCGATAAACGCAGAGTGGGTCTTTATGGCTTGTGAACGTTATAAAAGTACTATATTACAATCTTAAGCAAATCTTAATCTTAAAAAAACAGCCGCAAAAATAACATTACACACATATTTTTACATTACCAACACATTTAGTTATCTTTTTAAAGGTGCCATGAAATTAAAGAAATTTTTTTAGATGTTAGTATTAGTATATAGTAGTTTTAAATATATCTATATGCTAGTGTGCTCTGAAACAGTGGTTGCAGTGGTTACTGGTCTGACCAGTATTTGGAATCCAAAATTGTTTTAATTGAAAAGCACCTTCATATAAATAATAGTATGGTAAACACTATAGTGTTTTTGAACCATACTATAGTAAAGTGTACAAGAAAAAGTAGACCGCTTTGTTAACGAATAATTCAATGTGCATAAGCCTAACTACAGTTAACTTTTAAACTGTAACATTCATTCATTCATTTTCTTTTCGGCTTAAAGGCTGATTTATACTTCTGCGTCAAACACCGGCGTATGCTACGGCGCTGACGCATAGCCCTTCGCCGTGGCCATCGCCGTCGCTGACGTGCACCTCTAAAAAAATGTATCTACACGTTGCAACGACGCGTAGCGTGAGCTCTGTGATTGGTCGGCTTGGTAGCGCTGACGAGTCTGGGCGGGACCGAGAGCCGCGCGAAGCCGCGCGAGCGATTGTTTACAAGTGTGGAGTAACGTGAAGGAGCTCCGGATGGAAAGTTTTGTTTTGTGTTTACCTCATAGTTAAAGTTGTTGCACGTCCGCCGGTTCCTGCCTCAAAATGAGCGAGTTTGAGCCACTTGTACATTCAGGAAGTGTTCAGGAAGTGCAAAAAAGTAGCGAAGAAACTTGACACAGAGGAACATTTACACCTCACTGCCAACTAGCGTTTCGAAGTGTTAATGCAGACCGACAGAGACAGCGCGCAGAAGTATAAATGCACAGCCACGCACGTTGCCTGCGCCGTGGGTTACGCCGGTCACCTGACGCAGAAGTATAAATCAGGCTTAAGGCTGATTTCTACTTCTGCGTCAAACGCCGGCGTATGCTACGGCGCTGACGCATAGCCCTTTGCCGTGGCCGTCGGCATCACTGACGTGCACCTCTCAAAAAATGTAACTACACGTCGCAACGTGTAGTGCAAGCTCTGTGATTGGTCGGCTTGGTAGCGCTGACGAGTCTGGGCGGGACCGAGAGCCGCGTGAATGGTGCGAGTTTGTTTACAAGTGTGGAGTCCCGTGAAGGAGCTCCGGATGGAAAGATTTGTTTTGTGTTTACTTCATGGTTATAGTTGTTGCACGTCCGCCGGTTCCTGCCTCAAAATGAGTGAGTTTGAGCCACTTGTACATCCCGGAAGTGTTCAGGAAAAGCAAAACAGCAGCAAAGAAACTCGACACAGAGGAACATTTACACCTCACTGCCAACTAGCGTTTCGGAAGTGTTAATGCAGACCAACAAAGACAGCGCGCAGAAGTATAACTGCACAGCTACATGCGCGTTGCATGTGCCGTGGGTTACGCCGGTCACTTGACGCAGAAGTATAAACCAGGCTTTAGTCCCTTTGGGGTCGCCACACACAGCGGAATGAACCGCCAACTTATCCAACATATGTTCATGCAGCGGATGCTCCTCCAGCTGCAACCCAGCACTGGGAAACATCCATACAATCCCATTCAAAGACATACGCTAAGGACAATTTAGTTTACCCAATTCACCTATAGCACACGCGTCTGAACTGTGGGGGAACACGGGGAGAACATGCAAACTCCACACAGAAATGCCAACCGACCCAGCCGGGGCTCGAACCAGTGACCTTCTTGCTGCGAGGAGAGATCGCAACCCACTGCGCCACCGTGTTGCCCTAAAGCAGTGGTCACCAAACTTGTTCCTGGAGGGCCGGTGTCCTGCAGATTTTAGCTCCAACCCTAATCAAACACACCTGAACAAGCTAATCAAGGTCTTACTAGGTATACTTGAAACATCCAGGCAGATGTGTTGAGGCAAGTTGGAGCTAAACCCTGCAGGAACACCGGCCCTCCAGGACCAGGATTGGTGACCCCTGCCCTAAACTGTAACACTGTAGAGTATTTCAGTTTTTACGACAGTAAATTGTGTATATTGTAGTATAACATACCCTACAGCAAGGGTCACCAATCTCGTTCCTGGAGGTGCGGTGCCCTGCAGGGTTTAGCTTCAACTTGCCTCAACACACCTGCCTTGGTGTTTCAAGTATACCTAGTACAGGGGTGGCCAACCCTGTTCCTGGAGAGCCACCTTCCTGCAGATTTCAGTGGCCACCCCTGACCTAGTAAGACCTTGATTAGCTTGTTTGATTCGGGTTGGAGCTAAAATCTGCAGGACACCGACCCTCCAGGAACAAGTTTGGTGATCCCCGCCCTACAGTATTAAACAGATACATGCAAGTGTTCTACTATAGGGTGGTTTATGTACGATAAATTGTGCTTTATGTAATGAAAAAATAATAGTTAGTTGGAAATATATCATTCATCATTCATTTTCTGCCACTTATCCGGGGCCAGGTCGCGGGGGCAGCAGTCTTAGCTGAGAACCCCAGACTTCCCTCTCCCCAGACACTTCCTCCAGCAGATCCCAAGGTGTTCTTAGGCCAGTCAAGAGACATAGTCCTTTAGGGTGTCCTGGGTTGTTCCTGAGGTCTACTCCAAGTGGGACATGCCTGGAACACCTCCCTAGGTAGGCATCCAGGAGGCATCTGCAACAGATGCCCGAGCCACCTCAGCTGACTTCCCTCGATGTGGAGGAGCAGCAGCTCTACTCCGAGCTCCTCACCCTATCTATAAAAGAGGTCACACACCAGAAGCGCTGCTCTGCGACACGCCACGCAACACCATGCAATTCAGAATTCTAGGGAGAAGTAGGAACATAGATTGACCGGTAAATCGAGAGCTTTGCCTTTCGGCTCAGTTCCTTTATTACCACAACGGACCGGTACATTGACCGCATTACTGCTGCCACTGCACCAATCCGCCTGTCAATCTCATGTTCCACCCTTGAACAAAACCCCAAGGTACTTGAACTTCTCCACCTGGGGTAAGGACTTCCTTCAACCTGGAGATGGCAAACCACTTTTTTCCGGTGGAGCACCATGGCCTCATCCCAGCCGCATCACACTCGGCAGCAAACCGCCCCAGAGCATGCTGAAGGTCCATGTCCGATGAAGCCAACAGAACAACATCGTCTGCTAATAACAGATGAAATCCTGTGGTCCCCGAACCGGATCCCCTCCAGCCCAAGGCTACACATAGAAAATCTGCCCATAAAAATGATGAACAGAATCACTGACAAAAGGCAGCCCCGCCGGAGTCCAACATGCACTGAAGAACAAGTCTGACTTATTGCTGGTAATGTGAACCAGACTCCTACTCTGTTCATACAGAGACGAGACGGCCCTTAACAGAGTGCTTCATACTCCCAGAGCACCGTCGCACAGGATGCCAAGAGGGACTCGGTTCGAATGC
The DNA here is from genome assembly GCF_052040795.2 of Danio rerio. NCBI lineage: Eukaryota > Metazoa > Chordata > Actinopteri > Cypriniformes > Danionidae > Danio > Danio rerio. The sequence continues at coordinate 6,774,655 of NC_141027.1, read as the reverse complement.
CTTCTCCAAGTCCACAAAACACATGAAAATACATCAACATACTCAATTATTCTGAGTTCTTTCTTTGGCTCTTGGCGAAGGCGGTCGCACTTCTTTCCACTTCGTCCTATATCTCTGCTTGCTGGCTCCTCTTGTCTTCGTGTTCTGTCTCTGAGGCTCTCTGTGCCCTGCTATCCAAATGAACACGGAATTATGGATTTGATCAACTGGTCTCTGAATGCAATTGACACCATCTTCTCGACAGGAAGTTTGGGCTCGGGAGAGCCCACTTGTCCTGCGGGGACGTTTGCAGCTGGATACGTGATGGACGGGTGGGAGAAATGGCGCGTCGTGTGCCTGGCTTGCTAATACTCAATATTAGATCGCAAATTGGAAAACATCAGGGTGAAACTAGCGGCTTTGCAACAACATTTGGCCAGATCTGGAGACGGACATTAAATATCTGTGAAATTGGCAGATATTGACCTAAAGTTGAAGTACTTTTTCTACTCTTTCGGCTCCCCTGTTTTTTTTCTTCCTGACAGACGGCCTCGGCTGGAGAAAAACAACTTCTCCTGGATAGCAAGATAAGGAAATGCATCTTACTTCCTTTTTCTAAATGCTACTTCCTGTGACCTGAAATTTGCTGTATTTTTGTAGTTTATGTTAACTAGTTTATTCATCCATTTTCTTTTCAGCTTAGTCCCTTTATTAATCAGGGGTCGCCACAGCAGAATGAACCGCAAGCTCATCCAGCAAGTTTTTAAGCAGCGGATGCCCTTCTAGCCGCAACCCATCTCTGGGAAAGTTAAGCAATTTAGTTAACAAATAAAAAAAACTAATTAAAACATTTTGTAAAACATGAAATAAAGACTAAATTTTTCAATCTGAAATACCAAAAACCCCACAAAGGACACCGGGCATAATACAAATCAGGTGTTTATTAAATAAAAAAAGAAGGATACAAGTAACACTTCCACTGTCCATAACCACATCTATTGATTGACAACTCAATATATGAAAAAGCGGTACTACAAAACATGTCAAATAAAAAAATAATAACACACCATAAAGGAACATGAGTTCAATATTACAAGCACTTTGGATATGTACAAGCGTTTTTTTGTCTAAAGGCAAAAAGGCAAAGAGCTGAAGACTGCGAAAAGAGAATAAATGCATGTGCAAAAATACGTATCTCATTCACAAGCTCGGCTTCTCCGTCGTTCACAGCTAAATAATAGTACGCCCTCGGCTTGCGGCATAAAAGAATCTCTCCAACGGATCACACTGACAAAAATGCATTGGGCGAAGTGGCTCGCGTTCTGATTGGCTGTTGGGATAAGAAGTCGACCAATCAGAACGCTGGAATCCATTTCATGTTTTTTTTCGTATAATTTTCACTTGACGAATCAACACGGGTACACACAGAGGTACGAGGACAGGCAGAAAACAGACTCCACAGCACACGCATAACGACACAGGCCATGTTCGAGAGACCAAACGGAAATTAGTAGTTGCTGAAATAAGAAATAATTTGGTACAATCCCGTTCCAGACTGCTCCACAAATACTGAACGCCATTTCTCCAGACGTACATACAAAAACAAAACAACATCAACAAAATGTAACAGCTGACACTCTTTGGCAGTGACTCTTGTATTTTTGCCCCTTCTTTTTTAAAATTTCCCCTTCAAGAAACGTATAAAAATTTCAACTCGGACTGTAAAATAGTTGCCGCTTATTGTGATTGTTAAACTTTTTTTCTTCTGAAGTTTGCTGCAAGTTGTTGTGCGTTTGCTGATCATGCAAGGTTAAACACGGACAGCAAGTGGGACAAAATCACCGAGCATTTGTATAAACCTCTTCGCTGTTTATTCTCAATATCAATAGGGGTTGTTTTTGTTCTAGAAGGTCTTTACACTGTAAAAAGATGATTTTATTTTAAAAAGTGAGTAAATCTGTTGCTTTTGGAGTGATTCGTTGACTTTACTTAAAAAACTTGAGTCAACACTTTGCCTTACAATTATTAATTAAATGAATGAAATGCGCAATTATAAAATTTAAGTCAACTTAACAGTTCCAAGTGATAACCAGTTTACTGACCTTTTAAAGTCAACTAATCGCTTTATAAAGGGAGTAAACGTGTTGCTTTTAAAATCAACTAATCGGTTTAAAGGCAACAAGTGTACTCACTTATAGTAGTCAACTAATCGCTTTTAAACCAACAAGTTTACTGACTTTTATTAAGTAAAGTCAATTAATCACTTCAAAACTAACGGGTTTACTCACTTTTATTAAGTAAAGTCAACTAATCGCTTTAAAAATGACAAGTTTATTCACTTTTATTAAGTAAAGTCAACTAATCGCTTTTAAACCAACAAGTTTACTCACTTTTATTAAGTAAAGTCAACTAATCGCTTTAAAAATGACAAGTTTATTCACTTTTATTAAGTAAAGTCAACTAATCGCTTTAAAACCAACAAATTTACTCACTTTTATTAAGTAAATTCAACTAATCGCTTTAAACCCAAAGAGTTCACTCACTTTTATCAAGTCAACTAATCGGTTTAAAACCAACAAGTTTACTCACTTTTATTAAGTAAAGTCAATTAATTACTTTAAAACTAACGGGTTTACTCACTTTTATCAAGTCAACTAATCGCTTTAAAAATGACGAGTTTACTCACTTTTATCAAGTAAAGTCAACTAATCGCTTTAAAAATGACGAGTTTACTCACTTTTACTAAGTCAATTAATCAATAAAAAAGCGACAAGTTTACTGACTTTTATGAAGTCAACTAATCGCTTTTAAACCAACAAATTTCCTCACTTTTATTTCGTGAAGTCAACTAATCACTTTAAAACCAATGAGTTTACTTACCTTTATCATGTAAAGTCAACTAATCGCTTAAAGCATAACGTTTACTCACTTTTATAAACCAACTAATTTTAAAACCAGTGGTTTATTCACGTTTATTAAGCAAAGTCAACTAATTGCTTTAAAAGCAGCGAGTTTACTCAGTCAAGAAGTCACCTTTTACAGTGTAATAATCTGGGTGGAAAAAGAGACTGTTTAATGCACACAACAAAAATGTACTCACACTTCCAAACTATTGCTAAGATTCTTTGTAAAAACAAATAAAATTCTAATTGACCCATCTTGATCTTAACACTTGTTGTTCTGAATACTTTTTAACCACACAAACGATATTTTCATCCCAGACGGCATGACGAGTTACTCAGAATGATTTTGGATAAACATTCAGGTCATAAATCACCCCCAAAAAATCAGAAAAATAATTATATTCGAAGCACATGAGCAAGGGTAAAAAAATAACAATAAAAAAATCTCTAATTTCCCATCAAAAGTCGGTGTGAATTTAAGTGTGTGTGCAACAAAACGGTAATTTATTTATTTTCTTAATTTAACAGGACTGCAATAAAATGCCATGGCAATGCATAATACGAAAGGTTCCTAAATCTGGATTGAATTTAAACCAAACAAATTTTCTTTCATCCAATTTTTGTGGTGAAATATAACTTGGAGATGTTTCACTTAATTTTTTTGACGGGTTTCATCCTTTCAGTTGGAAAGTGATTTAATAATAATAACAATAGGAGTTCAACAGATCAATTATGTAGCGATCGTTGTATGGTATTAATAATAACTGATCAGCAGTTATAGAATTCGGCTGCGTGGAAAGACTGACTGAAGTGAAGAGCGTATAATTCATTAATTAACACCACAGACTAATCAAACCAGCGAGCACTACTGTCCACAAACACACACACACACACACTCGCACAACACACTGGTTTCACTCTAAACTGTGGCACGACATCATTTTCATAGATAGTTTTTTTTATAGTTGTTTGTTTTGCTATTATTTTAAACCACATTTCAGAGACATTTTGTTAGCTGCTTCATCTACCACTCACAAGAATACCTCACAAAGTTCAAGACGGAATAAAAAAAAATAAACCACGTTACTTTTGTGAAAGCTGCCGTTAGCAGTGATGTAACAAGCTCCATTACAAAAATAAAGGGAAGCTGTAGCTGAAAAAAATGATGCTAATTAGCCATTTAGCTCATGAGTACTGCAAGAAATTATTCTCTTACTTGATATTTGTGTTTTAAATTCGTCCATTTATAAATTTGAGATACGTGTAAGTGAAAAATTACTACAGATAATACGTTTGTTTTTATGGATTCTCTTTCTTTTAATTTTTATATACGTTTTAGTAATTAAAAGCAACACTGTAAAGAGCAATTAGTAGACCTTAATTAATAAAGTGAGTAAACTCACTGCTTTTAAAGCGATTACTTGTCTTTACTGTTTTTAAGTAAACATGTTGCCTTAAAATTATTATGTAAATGAACTCCGTGCATAATTATAAAAAAAAAAAGTCAAAAGTCAACTGAACAGTTCAGAGTTACAACGGGTTTATGCACTTTTTGTAAAGACAATTAATCAATTTAAAAGCAACGAGTTTACTTACTTTATTAAGTAAAGTCAACTAATCGCTTTACAACCAACAAGGTTACTCACTTTTATCAAGTAAACTAATCACTTCGACAGCAACAACTTTACTCTCTTTTGTTGAGTCAAGTCAACTAATCACTTTAAAATCAATGGTGTACTCACCTTTATCATGTAAAGTTAACTAATCGCTTTTAAACTAACGAGTTAACTCACCTTATGAAGTAAAGTCAACTAATCGATTTAAAGCCAACAGGTTTACTCACTTTATTAACTGAGTCGACTAATCGATTTAAAAGCAACACGTTTAGTCACTTTTATAGCCAAATAATCGCTTTAAAACCAAGGAGTTTACTTACTTGTATTAAGTAAAGTCAACTAATCGCTTTAAAAGCAACAGGTGTACTCACTTATCAAGTAGTCGACTAATCCCTTTAGAAAGCACCAAGTTTACTCACTTTTATTGAGTAAAGTCAACAAATCGCTTCAAAATGAATGGGTTTACTCTTTATTAAGTAAACTAATTGCTTTAACAGCATTGGGTTTACTCACTTTTATTAAGTAAAGTCAACTAATCGCTTTAAAATCAACAAGTTTACTCACTTTTATTAAGTAAAGTCAACTAATCGCTTTAAAACCAATGGGTTTACTCTTTTTTTATGAAGTAAACGAATTGCTTTAACAGCAACAACTTTACTCTCTTTTGTTGAGTCAAGTCAACTAATCACTTTAAAATCAATGGTGTACTCACCTTTATCATGTAAAGTCAACTAATCGCTTTTAAACTAACGAGTTAACTCACCTTATGAAGTAAAGTCAACTAATCGATTTAAAAGCCAACAGGTTTACTCACTTTATTAACTGAGTCGACTAATCGATTTAAAAGCAACACGTTTAGTCACTTTTATAGCCAAATAATTGCTTTAAAACCAAGGAGTTTACTTACTTGTATTAACTAATCACTTTAAAAGCAACAGGTGTACTCACTTATCAAGTAGTCAACTAATCCCTTTAGAAAGCACCAAGTTTACTCACTTTTATTGAGTAAAGTCAACTAATCGCTATAAAAGCAACAAGTTTATTCACTTTTATTGAGTAAAGTCAACTAATCGCTTTAAAATCAACAAGTTTACTCACTTTTATTAAGTAAAGTCAACTAATCACTTTAAAACCAATGGGGTTACTCTTTTTTTTTATGAAGTAAACGAATCGCTTTAACAGCAATGGGTTTATTCACTTTTATTAAGTAAAGTCAACTAATCGCTTTGAAATCAACAATTTTACGCACTTTTATTAAGTAAACTAATCACTTTAAAACGAAAAAGTTTACTCACTTTTATTAAGTAAAGTCAACTAATCGCTTTAAAATCAACAATTTTACTTACTTTTATTAAGTAAAGTTAACTAATCGCTTTTAAACTAACAGGTTTATTTTTTATGAAGTAAACTAATCGCTTTAAAAGCAATGGGTTTACTCACTTTTATTAAGTCAACTAATTGATTTTAAATTAATCAGTTTACTCATTTTTAATAAGTAGAGTCAACTAATCACTGTAAAACCAACAAGTTTACTCATTTCTATTGAGTAAAGTCAACTAATTAAGTAAAGTCAACTAATCGATTTAAAGCCAACAGGTTTACTCACTTTATTAACTGAGTCGACTAATCGATTTAAAAGCAACACGTTTAGTCACTTTTATACCCAAATAATCGCTTTAAAACCAAGGAGTTCACTTACTTGTATTAAGTAAAGTCAACTAATCGCTTTAAAAGCAACAGGTGTACTCACTTATCAAGTAGTCTACTAATCCCTTTAGAAAGCACCAAGTTTACTCACTTTTATTGAGTAAAGTCAACTAATCGCTTTAAAATCAACAAGTTTACCCACTTTTATTAAGTAAAGTCAACTAATCACTTTAAAACCAATGGGGTTACTCTTTTTTTATGAAGTAAACAAATCGCTTTAACAGCAATGCGTTTATTCATTTTTATTAAGTAAAGTCAACTAATTGCTTTAAAATCAACAATTTTACTCACTTTTATTAAGTAAAGTCAACTAATCGCTTTTAAACTAACAGATTAATTTTTTATGAAGTAAACTAATCGCTTTAAAAGCAATGGGTTTACTCACTTTTATTAAGTCAACTAATTGATTTTAAATCAATCAGTTTACTCATTTTTAATAAGTAGAGTCAACTTATCGCTGTAAAACCAACAAGTTTACTCATTTCTATTGAGTAAAGTCAACTAATCGCTTTTAAATCAACAAGTTTACGCACTTTTATTAAGTAAAGTCAACCAAGCGCTTTAAAAGCAACGGGTTTACTCACTTTTTACAAGTTCGGTCAACTAATTGCTCTCTACAGTTTGTTGATATGACTGGTTTAAGAAAATTTAGATTTGCGCTGAAAAATAATAAATAAAACAAAGATATTAAGTAAGAAAATCATTTTTTGAGACGCATACAGGCATTACGCATGAATCGTGTGTTTTAATCGGGCATTTTCTTGTGCTTTGGATGAAGATATGAAGACATTTTAAGTGCATAGCATTTGACGAACATGAAGCCCTAATTCAGTTTCCATATGTAAAGATGCACGCGAGAATCAACAGAAGCAATACAACTACATCCTCCTCGGTATTTATCCAATATCAACGTCAGGCCTTGTGCTGATTTGTTTTCTGTCATTAAATCTTCATGTTTCGAAGGCGACTCCTTTATCCTGTAATGTTTACATTCTGATTGGCCAGAGATCTTTGGAGATGGTTTTACAAAAACTAAATAAAAACATTTAGATGAGCTACATAAGCTAAAAGGACACTTTTAAAAAACAAATGATAAACGGACACGTAAAAGCATACTGAGTGTAAAACGACTATGACACGAAATCTGAAATTATTCTAGTGGACAGAGACTACCTTCATATTAATGCGAACTAGTATTTGATTTCAGCTTTCTGTAAATAAAATGCCAGCATGTGCGCAGGTGAACTAGTGTTAATATTACGCTTGTTTACTTGGTGCATTATGGGTGATGTAGTTTAAGACATGCAGGTCAACAATGCATTTAGAGGAATGGGAGAGGGACAAAACAAAAGCTGATTATTTTTTTGTTACAGTCGGCTGATGGGCATCTTATAGCCCCGCCTCCAATAATGGGTATGGCATTGGCATGTAACTCCGCCCATTTTATAAAAAAGGTGAGCTTTTATAGTTTTAGAATATTAACTGGTGCTTTTAGTTTCCTCAAATGGGACGAAAACATTGTTTACAAAAAATGACCATGGTAATTATAGAATCCACCACTTCTCTGAAAGCTTCCGTATTCATTTGTTATCATTTCATTTAAAGGGACAGTTCACCCAAAAATGAACATTAACTCTTCTGTTCAACAATAAAGAGTTGTTTATGTCATGATTATAAAGGTTTCATGACAATCTTATGAACACCCCTGCTAGTCAAGTGTTACTAGATATACTTTTGGAAACCATATCTGGCAACACTTTGCTTCAAGGCCGTGTTCATAAGACTGTCATGATAAGTTCATGATCACACATCATGAATATGTATGAAATTTTATGTTTGCTTATGACAACTGTCATTAAGTGTTATTACCCAGTTATGTCGTTTTAAATACAAAAGATGACAATGTTTGAGATTACTTTTTTAAAACTTGACATAAATATATCATAACCCGTCTTTGTAGTTGTTATGACAACTTGACATTAAGACATCATGAGTTGTCATAAATCAGTCATAAACATTATTATAATTAGACCTTTATAATTGTGTCATGACTTTTATGTGTCATTAATATTTTTCTTGATCTCAACTACTATGGAATTTGTCATTAAAATGTAGATAAATGTCATATGTTTATATTCATGACAGTTATAATGGCCTTGTGACAGTCATGGTTATGACATGTTTATGACAGTCATGTTGTCTCGCTAATTAAAGTGAAGCAGTCATAAAGACATTTCAAGCAATGTCATCTTTGCATTTAAATGACACAACTGAAACTTAAAGACAGTTGTCAAAAGCATGCTTAAAATCTCATTCATATTAATGCTGTGTGTCAAGTCATGATTATAAATGTGTCATGACAGTCTTATGAACACCCCTTCTTGTAAAGTGTCACCAGATAAACTTTCAAAAACCATATCTAGCAACACTTTACTTGAAGGCGGTGTTCATAGCACTGTCATGACAAGCTTATGATCATGACATATCATGAACATGAATGACATTTTATGGTTGCTTATGACAACTGTCATAAAGAGTCATAAGCTCAGTTATGTCAATTCAAATAGAAAGAGGACATTGTTTGAGATGTCTTTGTTATGACAACTTGACAAATACATCCAAACCTGTCTGTATTTGTTTTGACCATTTTACATTAAGACATCATAACCTGTCATAACCCTGTCATAAACATGATTGTCATTAGACCTTTATAATTGTGTCATGATTTTTATGTGCCATTAATTATTTTCTTGACCTCAACTATGGAATTTGTCATTAAAATGTAGATAAATGTCATAATTATATTCATGACGGTTATAATGGCCTTGTGACGGACATGGTTATGACATGTTTATGACAGTCATTAGTCTAGCTAATTAATGTCAAGCTGTCATAAAAACATTTCAAGCAATGTCATCTTTGCATTTAAATGACACAACTGAAACTTAAAGACAGTTGTCAAAAGCATGCATAAAATCTCATTCATATTAATGCTGCATGTCAAGTAATGATTATAAATGTGTCACGACAGTCTTATGAACACCTCTTCTTGTAAAGTGTCACCAGATATACTTTCGGAAACCATATCTGGCAACACTTTACTTGAAGGCGGTGTTCATAACATTGTCATGACAAGCTTGTGATCATGACATATCATGAACATGAATGACATTTTATGGTTGCTTATGACAACTGTCATAAAGAGTCATAAGCTCAGTTATGTCAATTCAAATAGAAAGAGGACATTGTTTGAGATGTCTTTGTTATGACAACTTGACAAATACATCCAAACCTGTCTGTATTTGTTTTGACCATTTTACATTAAGACATCATAACCTGTCATAACCCTGTCATAAACATGATTGTCGTTAGACCTTTATAATTGTGCCATGACTTTTATGTGTGCCATTAATTATTTTCTTGACCTCAACTATGGAATTTGTTATTAAAATGTAAATAAATGTAATATGTTTATATTCCTGACAGTTATAATGGCCTTGTGACAGTCATGGTTATGACATGTTTATGACAGTCATGTTGTCTTGCTAATTAATGTCAAGCTGTCATAAAAACATTTCAAGCAAAGTCATCTTTCCATTCAAAATGACACAACTGAAACTTAAAGACAGTTGTCAAAAGCATGCATAAAATCTCATTCATATTAATGCTGCGTGTCAAGTCATGATTATAAATGTGTCACGACAGTCTTATAAACACCCCTTTTTGTAAAGTGTTACCAGATCTACTTTCGGAAACCATATCTGGCAGCACTTTACTTGAAGGCGGTGTTCATAACATTGTCATGACAAGCTTGTGATCATGAAATATCATGAACATGAATGACATTTTATGTTTGCTTATGACAACTGTCATAAAGAGTCATAAGCTCAGTAATGTCAATTCAAATAGAAAGAGGACATTGTTTGAGATGTCTTTGTTATGACAACCTGACATAAACACATCCAAACCTGTCTGTATGTGTTTTGACCACTTGACATTAAGACATCATAACCTGTCATAAACCTGTCATTAGACCGTTATAATTGTGTCATGATTTTTATATGTGCCATTAATTATTTTCTTGACCTCAACTATGGAATTTGTCATTAAGATGTAAATAAATGTATGTATATTTATGTTTATATTCATGACAATTATAATGGCATTGTGACAGTCATGTTTATGACAGGTTTATGACAAGTCATTTTGTCTTTGTTATGTCAAGTTGTCATAAAGACATTTCAAACAAAGTCACATTTGCATTTAAAATGTCATAACTGACACTTAAAGACAGATGACATAAGCATGCATAAATCTCATTCATATTTATGCCGTGTGTCATGTCATGATTATAAATGTGTCATGACAGTCTTATGAACACCTCTTTTAGTCAAGTGTTACCAGATACACTTTCGGAAACCATATCTGGCAACACTTTACTTGAAGTCGGTGTTCATAGGACTGTCATGAGACCTTTTAATCATGACATGACACATCATGAGTATAAATGACATTTTATGTTTGCTTATGACAACTGTCATTAAGTGTCATAAGCTCAGTTAAGTCATTTCAAATACAAAGATGACATTGTTTGAGATGTCTTTGTTACGACAACTTGACATAAATATATCATAACCAGTTATTGTAGCTGTTATGACAACTTGACATTAGGACATTATAAGTTGTTATAAACCTATCATAAACTATGGAATTTGTCATTAAAATGTAAAAAAGTGTCAAATGTTTATATTAATGATAATTGTATTGGCCTTGTGACTGTCATGTTTATGACATGTTTATGACAGATCATGTTGTCTTGGTTTTGTCAAGATGTCATAACAAATACATTTAAAATGAAGTCACCTTTGCATTTAAAATGTAATAACTGACACTTAAAGACAGGTGACATAAGCATGCATAAATCTCATTCATATTCATGCTGTGTGTCATGTCATGATTATTAATGTGTCACGACAGTCTTATGAACACCCCTTCCAGTGAAGTAATGCATATCTTCCTTTGAGTCACTCAAGTGTAAAGCATGACATAACTTTGATTATTGGGTGTACTGTCTCTTTAAATAAATAAATTTTTTGGCAAACACAGTTACCATGGTAGATTTTGGCTGCATTTCTTGTTTATGCTGGTTATGCGGCCAATGACGAAAGACATTAGCGATGTTACGGATCATATTCGAGGTGACTCATTAAGCAGTGTCATGCTGTTAAATAGTCAGGCTGATGACTGACGGGTGGTGTATCCAAATTTGTGCTTGGCCCCCATAAGTGGCTCTGGGACCTTTGATAAATAAAAGTGACTAGCGCTGATAAAAGTCTATGGGACGTCTTCAACTCCACCCTCCCAGCAGACCGTCTGTCACAGGAGAGAGTCCTGTCTCTTCTCTGATTGGCCAGCATTCTTTGAGTGGCGGGAACGGTGTGCGATGGGGCGTCGGCTTGGAGGTTGAAGAGGCGGGGTTGGGAAAGTGGGCGGTTCTAAGAGGCCGGTTTGCTGTAGCCGAATAATCCCACTGGCAGATACTTGACGTGAGTTGGCCACTGCGCGGCTAACTGGAAGAACTTCACGTCGTTCCACTCTCCTCCATCAATAGTGACTAGAAAAAAACGAGGAATACAGTTATTTTCTGCTGTACTGTTCAGTTGCTTAACTCAGTGTTTCCCAACCCTGTTTCTGAAGGCACACCAACAGTACACATTTACAACCTCTCCCTAATCAAACACACCTGAATCAATCCATCAGAACATAAGAAGAGACTCCAAAACCTGAAGTTAATGGGTCAGATAAGGGAAGACTTTTGGTGCGCCTCCAGGAACAGGGTTGGGAAACACTGGTTTAGCTGACATTGTGGTAGATTTCTGGCTGTAATGTACCTTTCAGGATGGTCTGCTGCTGTTTGGCCGAACAGATGAGCCGACTGATGCCCTCGATCACCTGACTCTTACAGTCCATCTCCTTCTCTTTAGGCTTCTTCCCCAGGAAAATAGTTGGAACTGCAAAAAGGAGAGCAGTGTACTGATTTCTGTCTCAATGGGATCTATTTTAGCGATCTATGCACATGGTCTAAAGCATGGTCTTTGCAATTTTAAGGTAAAACAATCTGTGCACCGGGCGCATTGTCTAAAGCAGTGGTTTTCAAACTGTGGGTCGCGACCCACTAGTGGGTCGCACAGTGAACAAAGGTGGGTTGCGCAACGTTACATAGCTGAAGCAATATTTACATTGCGGTAAATCAAAACCAGTACGATAGACGGCAATAACTCAAAAACCTCTTATCCTAAAAATATCTAAAGTGTGTTTCCTACAAAAAGACAAAGCTGGTTATGTTTTAGAGCTGTCTTTTTCTTTTTTTTGGCTCGACATTACGATGAATCTCTCATTGTGTTTGAATCTCTCATTGTGTTTTGTTTGATAACAGGTGTTAATGTAAGAATGCACAGATCTATATTGAAGCATCCGACTACTTTAGTAACTGTTTGTGCTCATTTAAGAGAAAATTAGTAGTGTTTTAAATAAAACACGCAGGGCGGAGCATAAAAAATAAATAAATAAAAAATAAATTAGCACTTTTCCAACGGTCCCTTATTAAGAGCTCCGCACAGCGCAAGCTCTATCGGCTAAACGAAGATTGCAGGACCCAATCAAACCGGCAACAACCATCCGTGATCCCCTCGCTCCCACTTTCGTCCACAACAACCATTCCCCCCGAAACCCCCATACCCACCCGCCCCTACACTTCTCTTTCGTTTGCGACAACCCCAACACCACAACAAGGAAATTAATCTGTTTGTGTGCGAGATTAAAGTGAACAAACCAACCAACGGGATTCCACCAAGGCCACCTGAGGTGTAAAGGTGCGGAGGAGGTAGGCTATTAAATTTATATAGACATTAATAATCTTTTATATTTTCCTCCCTTATTTTATCATATTTAAAAATATTTCGGTGTTGCTGCGCATCCCTGTGTGTGTAATAAGCAACATGTACTTCTGTTGACTTTACATTGTCTTTAGATCAGCTTTAAGTTGTTTACTGGGGTGGTCTTTCAGAGCAGGTCTTTCAGGCGAAACTAGGAAAAAAAAGTGTAGCAGAGGACAGCTAGTAAAGTGCTGCGCAGGTAAACCTCACTCCTCTGACCTCTAAAGGTGCTATAACAACAGAAGCTAGGCTCCATGGTCTTTAATATCCTTGTTAGAGTAACTAACTACCATGCGGAGATTCGCTGGTTCGATCCCAGCTCGGAAGGGGTTGGGTGGTGTAAGACCGGTAAGGGTACATTGGTGCCGTGACCCAGATGGGAGCGAGGATTAGGGGGGTGAGTGTAGCGGAGGTCAGCTAGCAAAGTGCTATGCAGGTAAACCTCACTCCTCTGACCTTTAAAGGTGCGCTAGTGACAGACGCAAGGGGCTATTTTCTTTAGCCTCCTTGTTAGAGCAACTGACTCCCATGCAGAGAGTCGCTGGTTTGATCCTAGCTCGAAGAGAATTGGGTGGTGTATGGCCGGCGGAGTTACATTGGTGCCGTGACCTGGATGGGAGTGAGAATTAGGGGGGTGAGTGTGGTGGAGGTCAGCTAGTAAAGTGCTATGCAGGTAAACCTCACTCCTCTGACCTCTAAAGGTGCTATAACAACAGATGCTCGGCTCCATGGTCTTTAATATCCTTGTTAGAGTAACTGACACCCATGCGGAGAGTCGCTGGTTCAATCCCAGCTCGGAAGGGGTTGGGTGGTGTAGGGCGGGTAAGGGTAAACTGGTGCCGTGACCCGGAAGGGAGTGAGAATTAGGGGGGTGAGTGTGGCGGAGGTCAGCTAGCGAAGTGCTCTGCAGGTAAACCTCACTCTGACCTCTAAAGGTGTTCTAGCGACAGACGCTAGAGGCCATGGTCTTTAGCCTCCTTGTTAGAGCAACTGACTCCCATACGGAGAGTCGCCGGTTTGATCCCAGCTTGGAGGAGGTCAGCACTGGCAACACTGACAATCAGCAAAAAGGGTTGCGTCTAGTGACTATTATGGACATATCAAAAATGGGGGGCCGGAGTTCTGGTGAACACAAGGCGCAGTACTCAGGAATGGGTTTTAAAAAAGTGCACTGTCAAAATCCATGAGATACAATATCATGTAGGTAATGTAATAACGAAGCCCGGACCCATTAAAAGAAGGAAACCAATGTGTTGCGACTCAGGATACCCGGACAAACCACAAAGAGCGCCTCCTACGTCATGATATGACGGTCAATTAAACAGTTGTCATGCCAATTTTCTACTATAAACAGAAGTTCAAAATGGTTGCCCCGCCTCCAAGCTCTTCTGATTGGTCCACTGCTGTGGAACTGACAGTGATGAGCTGTGCTGCGTGTGAGAGTTTATGATCTTTTCAAGTGCATTAGAGAGGAAAAACATTCTGTGTGAACGGCCCATTGTAATTAAAAAGAATCACAATAGTGCAACATTATTCGCTTTCGACCAACATCAATCTTTGTTGGAGAATTATATTTAACGGCACAGAGGTCAGTGAACGAGAGTCGGCTCACCCTTCTTGTTCTTCTCTTTGGTGACCACCGTCATGGCCATAGTGTTGACGTGTGGCTGTGTGTCGCTGGCGACTCCTCCTGGCAGCCGGCTGACCTGTAGAGACCAGAAGGCGCTCTTCAGAGTGTTTTTACAGCCGGTGTCCCTGCGCTCGCCCTCACGCCGCTTCTCTGCCAGAGACGCCAGCCAGTAGTCAACCTGCAGACCGATGGCGTCCACTGCGTGAGACATGCTGGGGCTGCTGGAACACACACACACACACACACACACACAGAAAACACATTACAGAGACATTTAACACATTTGCGTGCCTTCTAATAATCTGAGCTGGTTTTACCTCACTTCTACTGGTCTTACATGTGGCTTTTACTGGTTTTACATGGCTTCCAGAAATTTTAGATTGATTCTAATGGCCAAACTGGTTTTAGTTGGCTCCTACTGGTTTTAAATGGTTTGTAATGATGTACTGTACACCGCTTGTGATGTAATGGTTTTCATGGCTTCTTATGGTCCAAACTAATTTTACATGAATTATAATGATCAGAACTGGTTTTGCATGGCTCCCATTGCCTTTAAACGGGTTGTAATGGTTTTAAACGGCTTCTACTGGTCCAAGATAAATTTACATGGCTTTAACTGGTTTTACATGGCTCCAAAGATTTAAGATGGCTCTAATCCAAAATAGTTTTGCATGGCTTCTAACGGTCTGAGCTGGTTTTACGTGGCTTTTACTGGTCTGAGTAGGTTTTTACATGGCTTCTAATGGTTTTACATGGCTTCTACTGGTTTTACGTTTTAATAGTCTGAGCTGGTTTTACATGGCTTCTACTGGTCTGAGTTGGTTTTTACATGGCTTCTAATGTTTTTACATGGCTTCTAATGGTTTTACATGGCTTCTACTGGTTTTACATTCTAATGGTCTGAGCTGGTTTTACATGCCTTTACTGTTTTTAAAAGGCTTGTAATGGTTTTACATGGCTTCTACAAGGTTTCCATGGCTTCTAATGGCTTTACATGGCTTCTACTGGTCTGAGCTGGTTTTACATGGCTTAAAATGGATCCGACTGGTTTTAAAAGGCTTTTAATGGGTTGATCGGGTTTCACATGGCTTACACTGGCTTTAAATCCTTTGTAATGATTTTACGTGGCTTGCAAGGGCTTTACATTACGTCTTTACATTGTCAGAGCTGGTTTTACATGACTTCTACCAGCCCAAGTTAGTTTTACATGTCGTCTAATAAGTTTAAATTGCTTTTACTGGTTTTCCACTGATTTTACACAGCTTCTACTGGTTTTACATGGATTCTAATGGTTTGAGCTGGTTTTACATGATTTCTACTGGTTTTTAATGGCTTCTAATGGCTTTTGTACTGCTTTAACTGGTTTTACATGGCTTCTACTGGTTTTAAATGATTTGTAGTGGTTTTACACGGCTTCTAATGGCTTTACATTGTCTGAGCTGGTTTTAAATAGCATTGATTGGATTTACATGGCTTCTAATGGTTTTACATGGCTTCTACTGGTCTGAGCTGGTTTTACATGGTTTCTACTGGTCTGGTCTGAGCTGGTTTTACATGGCTTCCAATGGTTTTACATGCTTTCTACTGGTCTTAGCTTGTTTAACATGGCTTCTAATGGCTTTAAATGGATCCGACTGGTTTTACAAGGCTTCTAATGGGTTAATCTGGTTTTACATGGCTTCCACAGATTTCACATGGCTTCTATCGGTCTAGTTTTATATGGATTCTAATGGTTTGAGCTGGTTTTACATGGCTTCTACTGGCTTTAAATGCTTTGTAAAGATTTTACGTGGCTTCCAAGGGCTTTAAATTACGTCTTTACATTGTCAGAGCTGGTTTTACATGACTTCTACTGGCCCAAGCTAGTTTTACATGTCGTCTAATAAGTATACATTGCTTTTACTGGTTTTCCACTGATTTCACACAGCTTCTACTGGTTTTACATGGATTCTAATGGTTTAAGCTGGTTTTACATGACTTATACTGAGTTTAAATGGCTTCTAATGGCTTTATATTGCTTTAACTGGTTTTACTTGGCTTCTACTGGTTTTAAATGATTTGTAGTGGTTTTACATGGCTTCTAATGGCTTTACATGGTCTGAGCTGGTTTTAAATAGCATTGATTGGTTTTATATGGCTTTTAATGGATTTACATGGCTTCTAATGATCCAAGCTGGTTTTAAATGACTATTAATTGATTGTAAGGGTTTTACACGACTTTTAATGGTCTGATCTGTTTTTACATGGCTCCTACAGATTTTGCTTGGCTTCTTAAGATATGAACCGGTTTTACATCCTTTCCACGGGTCTAAGATGGTTTAACATGGTTTCTTTTGGACCTCCAGCCAGTTGGCAAGCTGGTAGACCATTTTCAATCAGCCAAAACCAGCTCAAATCAGCATGACCGGCTTTGTTTTGCATGACCTGCTTTCTCCAGCAGGGATTACGGAGTCATTCGTGAAACCTTGTGATCTTCAAATTCCCTCAGTAATGCAGGAGCGTGCGTGAGGAAAGTCACTCACCCCTGCACAGCCAGACCACCGCCGATGGACGGGGATGAGGGCGGCGTCGCTGTCTCTTTAAGACTGGCTGGTGAGCCGTGAGAGGGCGGAGATGTGGAGGGGACAGCCAAACTCACAGCCATGCCCTCTTCTGCGTCGCCTACGAAACAGGAGCAGTGAGCCTTTGTGCGTGTGCCAGAGTCAGAAGAAAAGACATGCAGCATTATTAAATCGGCTCATGCAAATACACAGCACACACCTGCTGAAGACTGACCCGGCTCAATCAAGCCCACCTTTACCACCTGAGGGATGACAAGAATTTATTAAATGAACACACATACTTATTTAAAGTTCTCTGCATAAATGAGTACACTCCTCAGAGATACAGAATATCTTTTATATTCATATTTTCTATAAGAAAAAATTGAGAAAAATCGTAATCGTTAGAAAAACATATGAAATAAAACACATTTAAATGACATAAAATATAGTAATGAAATGCAAAAAAAGTCCAAGGGCAAAACCCCCTCAAATACACAATATTTTTATACATTTAATGTATTATGATAAATGATCTAAAATATGATGCGTTGGGTGACATTTGTGATTAACTCTAGAAATGATACAGCTGTGGATACTCGCATCAATATAGCATCATTTCTATGACAATGTACAAAGATTACTGTTAGGGTTGTGTTTAGTGGTAGACATTAATAAAATACAGTTTAATGGGTAATGTAATAAATAATATCAATAATGCTCTGTATAATTGCTACTTGTTACATTATTGTGAGGATTGGGCTGGGGTAGACATTTATAAAATACAGTTTAATGGGTAATTTGATTAATAATATGAATAATACTCTGTATAATTACTGTTTTTACATTAATGTGAGCATTGGTCTGGGGTAGACATGAATAAAATACAATTTAATGGGTAATTTGATTAATAATAGGATTAATACTCTGTATAATTACAGTTTTACATTAATGTGAGGATTGATGTTGGGGTAGATGTTTATGAAATGTAATTTAATGGGTAATTTAATAAGTAATATGAATAATAGTAATGGGTAATGGCTACTTTGTTACATTAATGTGAGCATTGGGTAGACATAGACATGAATAAAATACAATTTAATGGGTAATTTGATTAATAATATGAATAATACTCTGTATAATTACTGTTTTTACATTAATGTGAGCATTGGTCTGGGGTAGACATGAATAAAATACAATTTAATGGGTAATTTAATAAGTAATATGAATAATAGTCTGTTTAATTACTACTTTTTTACATTATTGTGAGGATTGGGCTGGGGTAGACATTTATAAAATACAATTTAAAGGGTAATTTAATAAGTAATATGAATAATAGTCTGTATAATTGCTATTTTTACAGTACTGTGATGGTTGGGTATAGCGTTAGGGCAGGGCTAGTTGTTAATAAAATACAGTTAATTGGTAATTGAAGAAATATTTCTTGTTAAGTTCTGACAGCTGTATCCCTTCTAACAACGCCTGACATTGTGCTGTTGAATAGTTGCTGCGAATTTTGATCAGTTTTCTACTCACCCCGATGAACGGGATGAATTTCTGGTAGGAGTCTTCATCCCTCCTGCAAGAAGATATTAAAGATGTGATTTGACGGACTGGTGTGTGTTGGTGTTTCGTGCAGCTCAGAGTGTGTTGTGTTTTGAGCATGGACTGGTGTGTGTTGGTGTGTTTTGTGCAGTTCAGAGTGTATTGTGTTTTGAGCATGGACTGGTGTGTGTTGGTGTGTTTTGTGCAGCTCAGAGTGTATTGTGTTTTGAGCATGGACTGGTGTGTGTTGGTGTGTTTTGTGCAGCTCAGAGTGTATTGTGTTTTGAGCATGGACTGGTGTGTGTTGGTGTGTTTTGTGCAGCTCAGAGTGTATTGTGTTTAGAGCATGGACTGGTGTGTGTTGGTGTTTCATGCAGCTCAGAGTGTATTGTGTTTTGAGCATGGACTGGTGTGTGTTGGTGTGTTTTGTGCAGCTCAGAGTGTATTGTGTTTAGAGCATGGACTGGTGTGTGTTGGTGTTTCATGCAGCTCAGAGTGTATTGTGTTTTGAGCATGGACTGGTGTGTGTTGGTGTGTTTTGTGCAGCTCAGAGTGTATTGTGTTTAGAGCATGGACTGGTGTGTGTTGGTGTTTCATGCAGCTCAGAGTGTATTGTGTTTTGAGCATGGACTGGTGTGTGTTGGTGTGTTTTGTGCAGCTCAGAGTGTATTGTGTTTTGATCATGGACTGGTGTGTGTTGGGGTTTCGTGCAGCTCAGAGTGTATTGTGTTTAGAGCATGAACTGGTGTGTGTTGGTGTGTTTTGTGCAGCTCAGAGTGTATTGTGTTTAGAGCATGGACTGGTGTGTGTTGGTGTGTTTTGTGCAGTTCAGAGTGTATTGTGTTTTGAGCATGGACTGGTGTGTGTTGGTGTTTCATGCAGTTCAGAGTGTATTGTGTTTTGAGCATGGACTGGTGTGTGTTGGTGTGTTTTGTGCAGTTCAGAGTGTATTGTGTTTTGAGCATGGACTGGTGTGTGTTGGTGTGTTTTGTGCAGTTCAGAGTGTATTGTGTTTTGAGCATGGACTGGTGTGTGTTGGTGTGTTTTGTGCAGCTCAGAGTGTATTGTGTTTTGAGCATGGACTGGTGTGTGTTGGTGTGTTTTGTGCAGTTCAGAGTGTATTGTGTTTTGAGCATGGACTGGTGTGTGTTGGTGTGTTTTGTGCAGTTCAGAGTGTATTGTGTTTTGAGCATGGACTGGTGTGTGTTGGTGTGTTTTGTGCAGCTCAGAGTGTATTGTGTTTTGAGCATGGACTGGTGTGTGTTGGTGTGTTTTGTGCAGCTCAGAGTGTATTGTGTTTTGAGCATGGACTGGTGTGTGTTGGTGTTTCATGCAGTTCAGAGTGTATTGTGTTTTGAGCATGGACTGGTGTGTGTTGGTGTGTTTTGTGCAGCTCAGAGTGTATTGTGTTTTGAGCATGGACTGGTGTGTGTTGGTGTGTTTTGTGCAGCTCAGAGTGTATTGTGTTTTGATCATGGACTGGTGTGTGTTGGGGTTTCGTGCAGCTCAGAGTGTATTGTGTTTAGAGCATGAACTGGTGTGTGTTGGTGTGTTTTGTGCAGCTCAGAGTGTATTGTGTTTAGAGCATGGACTGGTGTGTGTTGGTGTGTTTTGTGCAGTTCAGAGTGTATTGTGTTTTGAGCATGGACTGGTGTGTGTTGGTGTGTTTTGTGCAGTTCAGAGTGTATTGTGTTTTGAGCATGGACTGGTGTGTGTTGGTGTGTTTTGTGCAGTTCAGAGTGTATTGTGTTTTGAGCATGGACTGGTGTGTGTTGGTGTGTTTTGTGCAGCTCAGAGTGTATTGTGTTTTGATCATGGACTGGTGTGTGTTGGTGTGTTTTGTGCAGCTCAGAGTGTATTGTGTTTTGATCATGGACTGGTGTGTGTTGGTGTGTTTTGTGCAGCTCAGAGTGTATTGTGTTTTGATCATGGACTGGTGTGTGTTGGTGTGTTTTGTGCAGTTCAGAGTGTATTGTGTTTTGAGCACGGACTGGTGTGTGTTGGTGTGTTTCGTGCAGCTCAGAGTGTATTGTGTTTTGAGCATGGACTGGTGTGTGTTGGTGTGTTTTGTGCAGCTCAGAGTGTATTGTGTTTTGATCATGGACTGGTGTGTGTTGGTGTGTTTTGTGCAGTTCAGAGTGTATTGTGTTTTGAGCATGGACTGGTGTGTGTTGGTGTGTTTCGTGCAGTTCAGAGTGTATTGTGTTTTGAGCATGGACTGGTGTGTGTTGGTGTGTTTTGTGCAGCTCAGAGTGTATTGTGTTTTGAGCATGGACTGGTGTGTGTTGGTGTGTTTTGTGCAGCTCAGAGTGTATTGTGTTTTGAGCATGGACTGGTGTGTGTTGGTGTGTTTCGTGCAGTTCAGAGTGTATTGTGTTTTGAGCATGGACTGGTGTGTGTTGGTGTGTTTTGTGCAGTTCAGAGTGTATTGTGTTTTGAGCATGGACTGGTGTGTGTTGGTGTGTTTTGTGCAGTTCAGAGTGTATTGTGTTTTGAGCATGGACTGGTGTGTGTTGGTGTGTTTTGTGCAGTTCAGAGTGTATTGTGTTTTGATCATGGACTGGTGTGTGCTGGTGTGTTTCGTGCAGCTCGGAGTGTGTTGTGTTTTGAGCATGGACTGGTGTGTGTTGGTGTGTTTTGTGCAGCTCGGAGTGTGTTGTGTTTTGAGCATGGACTGGTGTGTGTTGGTGTGTTTTGTGCAGCTCGGAGAGTGACGTACGTTCTGTGTTTGCAGGTCAGCATGGCTTCGGCGATGGGCAGCTGGTGTGTGAGAGCCGCTCCGCTGATGAACTGAGCCACACGAGCAGCCACGTCCACTGAATCTACACACGCACACACACACACACACACACACACACACACACACACACACACACACACACACACACACACACACACACACACACACACACACACACACACACAGGCACAGGCACAAACAGACATCAGCTAAACACAATCACTTCATGCAGTATTAATTAGAACTATTAAAGGTGTGTGTGTGTGTGTGTGTGTGTGTCTGTGTGTATGTATGTAATGTATGC
Source organism: Danio rerio (assembly GCF_052040795.2). Taxonomy (NCBI): domain Eukaryota; kingdom Metazoa; phylum Chordata; class Actinopteri; order Cypriniformes; family Danionidae; genus Danio; species Danio rerio. The sequence continues at coordinate 6,752,756 of NC_141027.1, read as the reverse complement.
ATGTACAGTGGTTAGACAATGAAAATCAAACCACAATAGTTGAGGACAATTCATTAGTATGGCATACCTGTCAACATTGGGATGTTAAATTAAGGGATATACCCACCAAAATAAGGGATTCGGAAGCATTAATGCAGACCAACAGACACAGCACAGCTACGCGCATTGCATGCGCCGTGGGTTACGCCGGTCACTTGACGCAGAAGTATAAACCAGGCTTAAAGTGACGCAACTGACGCAGGTATGTCATCATGACAAAATGGCGGATGTAGTATGTGCGAATTCCATTCATACTGCTCACATTCATACTGTATAGAGCGCACTTTTCTAACGGCCGAGTAGTATATTTAAATTCAAATGCAGTACCTACTGAGTAGTAGGCGGTTTCGGACGCAGCCAAAGTGTTTTCATGCCTAAACAAAGCGAAAGCACAGAACAGACTCATGTTTAAGAGCAAGGGGCGCCCCTGGTGGTTCGGCAGTATGGGTTGTGTATAGGGAGGATCGGCTCTTTAACCACTCTGCTGCTATTTGGGGATTTCCGCCTGGATTTTGCCTACCCAAATTTAAAAGCTTCCCAAATCCACATGCAGACGTGTAAATGCAAAAATTTGGTATCATTTTAAAGAAAACCCTTTGAATTTTCATAAAACACTATTGAAAGTGTTTAAAATATCTGTATATGTCATCTGTGTTATAATAAACACCTAAAAAAGAGGAGCTTTTTGTATTTTTTTTTTATAAACTCAAATTTGAAGGTGCACCTTTTAGGTTCTGTGTGGTCTAGCGTGCTGTAATTTATTTTGGTGGTTCCTGCACATGTCTGTAATCATAGAAAAAAGAAAAATGTCTCCACCATAATCTATGCAAAAGTTATTGCATTCCAACTGATGAGAGGTGCGGTACAAGCCACAGGGAGCGATCATTGTTTTCATATTTCACTATTCTTTTGATTGATCAAACATAATTCACTGTGTTTGGAGCACGTCAGACATATAAAAGGATTAGTAATGCACATCACCTCAAAAACAGAGGAGAATGGCCCTGAAGCACACAGCATAAGGTAAGAGATGACAGCTGTCTGTGCTATCTGGGGCTGCTTATTGATCATAAATGTATTGTTTTCACTTATGCGCCATGGAAACACAGAGATTCATTCGACAACTGTTTGATATGTGAATATAACTCTGTAAAAAGAATGCTAGAAGCGTATGAGCACCGGCAAGAGCTTTCATTTGAGCTATAACTTGTACATGTGTCATATGAAAAATGTGAAAATGAACCAATGTTCAATACCCAGCTCGGGTATCTAAAATACTGTGTATTTAAGTGTAAATAACTTTTGTACAGTAAAATAAAAACCAAAGTGATGCATATGTGCATAAAATGTAGATTCTACACTTTCAAACGAAACCACTTACAGGGGTCTGGTGCAATGCTAGCCCTTTAAATCTTAAAGCGAAAGTCGATGACGTCACGGACCCGGTACCGGGTGGTTAATGTTTATTTGTCAGCCTTCAGAGAAAGACTGAAAATATGGGAGAAATATGGGAAAATACCTTTACGGGCAGATATCGGGATATAACTGTAAAATACGGGAGAATCCTGGAAAAAACGGGATTGTAATATGGCGTCGAGACTCCTTTTGCGACCATTATACTATGAGTTAATCTTGGGAATTACAGATACAGGTCTTGCACAGTGGCCAGAGAGATTTTGAGCCATTCTTCTTGCAGAATAGTGGCCACGCCACCAGTGGTGTAAAGAAAAAAAAAAGTGGTGTACTATTACACCCGACTCAAATTTTAAATGAAAGTAGGCAAAGAATTCAATGTTTCTTTGTTTTTTTTAGCTATATATATATATATATATATATATATATATATATATATATATATATATATATATATATATATATATATATATATATATATATATATATATATATATATATATATATATATATATATTTACACATAATTTTTTTTGTTTGCTTATTTAAAATTTATTTTTTTATTTTTTTATTTTGATGATGATGACCATTTTAATTTTTTTGGGGTGAACTATCCATTTAAAAGGGAAAAAAAAACAAAAACAAATTTGTTCATTTTGAAGGGAGATGCTAATAGTCTAATCCTATTTAATGATTAATTTTCAGCTAATAGTGCCCTGCAGCAGACTCTGAGATTGGCTGTATGTATACAGTATGTAGCTTATTAAATCATTTTAATATTGAAAAAAAAAAAAAGAGTCAATCAAGATAGTTACAACAATTTAGTTAACTTTTATTTAAGTTAACTCAATAGGGCCTGTGCATACATAAAAAGACAGCTTTACATACTGTACTTTACATTTAATAGGTTCCTTTAAATATCGATCAGCCATTATTTTTGATTGTCACATTCGCACATGCTTGTTTTAAACCAAGCTATTAGGAGACTTACTTCTGTTGTCGCTATATATACTGGTAGTTACCCTTTTAAATGACAAATTGTAACATGATTTATGAGTAGTCTTTGCCTCATCGTTTTTAGTGTTATATATAGTGTCATTTCCTGTAGTGGTAGGCACGATTAAGACAAATGTGAACTACTGTTTACAGGGGCGATTTTAGGATTTTCATTTTAGGGCAGAACAGGATTAGATCCTTCTGGGGATATATATACATACATACATACATACATATATACATATATACATATATACATACATACATACATACATACATACATATATACATATATACATACATACATACATACATACATACATATATATATATATATATATATATATATATATATATATATATATATATATATATATACATATATATATATATAGTGGTTTGTTGATTAAATGAAAAACGAGCTGAAAACGGAGCAGCGGAAGTCTGCCGCCGTTTTCATATCAAATTTAAAGGGGACTCAAGCCACCATATAGTAGTGTACAGTTCATGAGCTAAATCGCAAAACTTTAAAAATGTAAAAATTTTAAGGGGGCTGAACAGAAATATAGAAGGGCTAAAGCGTCGCCCATGCTGTTTCATAAATTCCCCTAAACGTTTCAGCGAGACATCATTCAGTTGACTTGTCGGGGTCTTCGAAAAACTCACCAAATTTTCTTACAGTTGCTGCGGTCGTCAGGGTGCAATTTAAACAAAAATGCACCAATTGCAACAAATTAAGATGCGAGTAAAAAAGCATTTGGTAGACAGCCTAAAGGGACGTGAATACACATGAATTAGGGAAGTTTTATTAGAAAAACAAGCGAGTACACCGAGGGTAAACACAATTATTGATCCTCAGAAGTGGTAGCTCAGCTCATGGAAAAAAGTAAGCATACTGAGTATGGGCTCTATTTTGACGGTCCATGCGCAAAACGCAAGGCGCAAACACTTTCAGGGCGTGTCAGGACACGTTTTTGCGTTTTTGAGTCACGGGAAATCTGCCTTGCGCAGTGGCGCATGGTCTAAAAGGGTTGAGTTTATTTTCTTAATGAGTTATAGGTGTGTTTTGAGAATAAACCAATCAACTGAACCAAAAAGTCTCATCTCCCATTACCTTTAAGAGCCAGCTGCATCGCGCCAAGAGCGCATTCGCTATTTACAAGACGCAAAGTAAGTCTAAGTGGAAAAAATGAGCATTTCACTAGCAAACAGTTGACAGTTACTGTGTGAGAATGAGAGATAATGAATCACTTTCGCTCTTGGATAGAGAAACCTTTACGCACAGACATCAATTAGTCTATAAATAATTAATTTTGTTTGTTAAGCGCAAATATACGTTTCAAAACTATTTCTAAATTCAGTTCTAATTTCCAGCAAACGAATAAATGAACAATAATAACAAAATGTGCTCAAAAACCTGAGTTATATCCTAAAACACATGCTGTGCCCCATATGGTCTAAAACCTGACAGGTGGACAAATCTAAGCTTGTTTTTAATAAAACAAATATAAATATGGATATAATAAATAATACTGCTAATAATAATAACATTATACAAAAGCAAATTGTTATGAATGAACTGAAAAAGCCTCCCGAGATGAAGAAGACATAATAGCAGTGGTTTTTTATATTTATGTAGGCTAGAAAATAAAATGTTTTGTAATATTTTAATCCTTTATATTTATATTCTATGTCTATTCTTATTATATCCTATATATATCCTTAATATTTAAAATTTTTCATATGTAAAGATATTTGCCTAATGCTCTCTTGTGCGTAAGCGAGGCACAAGTCTGCGCTGGAGTTTTGACCGGGTTAGTTTTGGTCTAATGAAAAATCTATTATAGTTTCTCAAAATAGCAATGCGCCAGCGGTCCGCCTCAGAACGCCTTCCTTTTTAGACCAGAACGCCTATGAGCGCACATATGAGCGCTAATGCATTTGCTATTTAAACAGCGTAGCGCAACGCCTCAAAACCACTCTTGGGCGTCAGTCTGGGTGGTACGCTTCTTTAGGGCTTCTCCACACCATAACTCTCCTGGATGTGGGAAAGTCAGTGAAGGTGGACTCATCAGAGAACAATACGTGTTTTGCATTGCCCACAGCCCAAGGTTTTCACTGCTGGAACCATTGAAGCCGATGTTTGGCATTGGCACAAGTGGCCAAAGGTTTGGCTATAGCAGCCCGGCCATGTATATTGAGCTCCTGATGAACAGTGTTGGTGGAAACAGGAGAGCTGAGCTGCACATTTGATTCTACAGTGAGTCAGGCAGCTGTGGTTTCATGTTTTTGAATACAATCGTGGTTAGCACTCGGACATCCCTTTCAGACTGTGTCCACAGTTCCTCTTGTTGGATGTGGTTCTTCTTCTTGGTGGTTTGCTGACATTAACCTAGATACCAAGGCTCTTGATCATCACGAAGACCTGGGGCCTCATGTATCAACGCTGCGTACGCACAAAAACTTTTGGATTTACTAACGATGAACTGAACGTGGGAATGTGCGCAGGTTCACGGCAGCTTTCTGGCTGGCGTGCGCACATTTTTTGTGCGTGTCTGTTTTATTTCCATTGGCGACTCCTAGAGGCAGTTGTGTTAAATTCTTCTCTACAAAGTGTTTGAGCCTTGCAATGGCAGCTGTATGAGACGGGTTCATCTAGCAGGTATTTAAGGTTTCCATACCATACAGTTGACCTGCTAAACATTAAAGCACAATTTGCAGCGGTCGCCTGTTTTCCCAATGTAATCTGAGCGATCTACCGCACGCACATTGCTATAAAGACACTATCTGAAGATGAATTTGCATGCGTGAAACATTTCCATTCAATAAATGTGCAAATAAAATATGATGCACAGACTTATTGATGATTCCTACTTGTCTTTCTCGTGATAAATAGTTGGCAAAATCTGATATGTAGCGGGGGAAAAAAGACAAAAGAGTTCATCAGACGCTGGATTCGAGCCGAGTTTAAACTCGAACGTGTCAATACATGATGACATGCGTCTTACGAGCTGCGCCACTGAGACTGCTAAGGGTACTGCAACATTTTACACATATAAATCACACTATTTCTTTTTTTTAATGCACTCAGTGCGATGTTCAGACCCAACTGTGTTAACCGCATCAGCTAAACTCTCCCACTCTATTTTTTTTCTTTTGTTGTTAATTCCGGAGAACAAACTTGCAAATAACACTGCTTTTCTCCGGTCTACCTCCGAAAGGAGCACCTCCAATTCACATTCTGTTCAAAGTTTCTCTTCTTGCTTGATTTTGCCTTTGCTTTTTCGTTGAGTTTTTCCATTAGCATAGTCATTAGCATATTCATACGTGGGAGGAGGCAGGGAGGGGTTTTGTGCTCGTGCATGTTGCGCTCAGTTTCACGTTCATTCGGATGTACAAAAGAATATGCGTGAGACTCGGCGTACGCAGTGTTTCATACATCTGAATTTTTTTCTGCGTACGCACATTTACAGCTTTGTGCGTACGCAATGTTTTAGTAAGATTTCCACGCAAGTCTTCGTACATGAGGCCCCTGCTGTTTTGATCACAGATGCACCAGCAAGACGTGCACCAACGTCTCTCTGATATGTCACCCATATTGGTGTGTGCATTGCAATACTTTAAGCAAAACCGTGCGATTACTCTGCTAATCAAACCTTCACACTCGGCTCTTACTAGTGGAATGTGCAATCAATGAAGACTGGCCACCAGGCTGCTCAAACATAGCCATCAAACCTCCAACACTAAATCGGCCAGTGTTTCAGTGTCATTGTGTAGCGTCCTATATAAAAGATGACTAAGCCTTCCACTGATGTTCACGATTCATTTATTGGTCACACTTCTAAGAATTTGTTCACATTATTTAATCACCGTAAGAACTAGAGAGAAAATAAACAAACAACAAACACAAATAAATCCCGAAAATTAACACTAAGCCAACATCAACAATTAAACATTAAACAAATAAACCAAATTACCTTATTTTTCCCTCAAACCAGAAGCTATAACTCATGGAGGAGGAATCCGTGAAGCAACCGTATACCTGTGCCCCTTTTACCGTGTTTCATCTAGCGTTCCATACTTTGTTTTCATTCATTACTACACGCAATTTATACATCCGGTAAGCTCCGCAATTTTGACGTCATAATTCAAATCTCCAAACAATTTAATTCATTCAACAAATCAACCCGTATACAAAATACAACACAACATAAAAAAATAAATAAATTCAAAATCATAAACAAAGTAACACATTATTTCAAGTTTCTTTACACACTGTATGTACTGTGTGTGTATGTAAACACATCTGCACCAATTAATTAGGTTCAATGACCTAAACAGCATTTGATAATTACAGGCAGGTGTGTTTGATACGGGTTGCAACTGAAATCTGCAGGAAGGTAGATCTCCAGGAACAGGGTTGGTCACCCCTGGTTTAGGGGTAGAGTTGTGGGAAGAAGACGCAGTATACAGTCTGTACTGTGTAAACCTCATTTTGTCTATAGAAAGTCCCACAAAGATAGTGTGTGTGTGTGTGTGTGTGTGTGTGTGTGTGTGTGTGTGTGTGTGTGTGTGTGTTTTCTCTACCTGTCTGTGGCGGCTCTGAGCGGTTGAACAGGTCTCTCCAGGCTCCGTCCAGAAAGGCTGCGCTGTATCGGTTGTCAAGGGCACCCAGGTGCTTAGCAACTGGATGAGAACCTGAACGAGTTTAAAAATAAAAACATAGACAAACAGAAACAGACAGCTTTCAACACAATGAAGAGACATGACATATTCATTCATTCATCTATCAGTCTATCTATTTATCCACTGATCAACTGTCCATCCATCTAACAGTCATCCATTCATCCATTCGACCATCAGTCATCCATCTATCAGTCATCTATTCATCCATTCATATATCTGTCAATCAACCATCCATCCATCTATTAGTAATCCATCCTTCCATCTATCTAACAGTCATCCATCAGTCATCCATCCATCTATCAGTCTTTCATTCATCCATCCTTCTATCAGTGATCCAGTCATCCATCCATCTATCAGTCATCCATTCATCCATCCATCAGTCATCCATCTATCAGTCATTTATTCATACATCCATCTAACAGTCATCCAGCCATCCATCTATCAGTCAGTCATATGTTCATCCATCCATCTATCATTCATTCATTCATTCATTCATTCATTCATTCATTCATCTATCCGTCATTGATTCATTCATCCATCCATCTATTAGTCATTCATCCATCCATCCATCCATATATACATCCATCATTCATCCATCTACCCACATATCAGTCATTCATTCATCCACCCATCTATCAGTCATCCATGTATTAGTCATTCATTCATCCATCCATCCATCCATCCATCCATCAATCCATCCATCTATTAGTCATCCATGTATTAGTCATTCATTCATCCATCCATCCATCCATCCATCCATCCATCTATCAGTCATCCATGTATTAGTCATTCATTCATCCATCCATCCATCTATCAGTCATCCATCCATCTATCAGTCATTCATTCAACCATCCATCCATTTATCAGTCATCCATTCATCCATCCATCAGTCATCCATCTATCAGCTATTCATTCATCCATCCCTCTAACAGTCATCCATCCATCCATCCATTTATCAGTCATACATCCATCTATCAGTCTTTCATTTATCCATCCTTCTATCAGTGATCCATTCATCCATCCATCTATCAGTCATTTATTCATCGATCCATCTATCTGTCATCCATCCATCAGTCATTTATTTATCCATCCAAGTCATCCATCCATCCATCCATCTATCAGTGATTCATTCATCCATCCATCTATTAGTCATTCATTCATCCATCCATCCATATATCCATCTATCAGTCATCCATCTACCCATGTATCAGTCATTCATTCATCCACCCACCCATCTATCAGTCATCCATGTATTAATCATTCATTCATACATCCATCAGTCATCCATCTATCCATCTATCAGTCATTCATTCAACCATCCATCCATTTTTCAGTCATCCATTTTTCAGTCATCCATCCATCAGTCATCCATCTATCAGCGATTCATTCATCTATCCCTCTAACAGTCATCCATCAATCCATCAATCATCCATTTATCCATCCATCTATCAGTCATTTATTCAGTCATTCATCAGTCATTTATTCATCGATCTAACAGTCACCTATTCATCCCTTAGTCATCCTTTCATCTATCAGTCATTCATTCATCCACCTTTCTATCCTCCATACAATTGGTCATCCATTCATTAATCCATCCATACATCCATCAGTCATCCATTAATCCATCTATCCAACAGTCATCCACCCATTCATCTATCTATAAGTCATCCATTCATCCATCCATCGGTCATCTATCCATCCATCAGTAATCCATCTATAAGTCATTTATTCATCCACCCATCCATCCATCCAATTAGTCATCCATTCATAAATTCATTCATCCATCCAGTCATCCATCCATCCCACCTTCCATCCAATTAGTCATCCATCTATAAGGGATCCAATCATTCATCCATCCATCCATTCAGTCATCCATCCATCCATCCATCCATCCATGCATCCATCCATCCATCCATCCATACATCCATCCATCATTCATCAGTCCATCCATTTATCCATCCATCAGTTATCCATTTCTAAGTCATCATTTCATCCATCCGTCATTTACTCATCCATTCATCCATCTACCCATGCATCCATCCATCAGTTTAATCCTCTAGTGCAGGGGTAACCAACCCTGTTCCTGGAGAGCTACCTTCCAGCAGAATTCAGTCCCAACCCTGATCAAACACACCTGAACCAATTAATAGTACCTAAAGCAGCACTTGATAATTACAAACAGGTGTGTTTGGTCAGGGTTGCAACTAAAATCTGCAGGAAGGTAGATCTCCAGGAATAGGGTTGGTGACCCCTGCTCTAGTGACATCATCACTGGTTTTAATTCTCACCCAGAGGCACGACCAGGAAGCGGATGTGATTGAGCCAGTCGGAGGTTTTATTGGCGAGTTGAGTGACGAAGAACTGCAGCACTGACCCCAGATAACTCTGACCCCCGACCACTGCCACCTTCACCGGCCGCGGCATCGACGAGTTACAGTTACAGCTGCGCACACACACACACACACACACACACACACACACACACACACACACACACTCGGTTGTTCAGCGCTCCAACATTTACATTATAACAGTTTCATCTCAAGTTTGACAGCATTCAATCATTATAAAGTCATCGAAGCCAGCATAAATAATAATGATGGATGATTTTGATTTGTCTTCTCATTTGACTTTTGTTGAATTAGAATTGTATTTTTAAGGGAACTATCTTTTTAAATGTTTTTAATGTTAAATTTGTTTTGATTTGCATTCGTGTGACTTACAATTTCTGTATCCGTGTGAGTAACGCTGAGAGAACGGCCTGAATCTCCGCACCAGAACACGTGCAGACCACAGGATGCTTCTGAACCTGCAGCTGCTCCGCAACATACTGCAAACACACACACACACGGTTTACAATGAGTTAACACAGTCAGGAGGTTTCACTTTTGATCAAAACAATAAAGAGCAGCCATCAGAAGAATGAGCTGCGCTACCTGTCCCTGCCAGTCTGTGCCGTTGATCAGGATGAGACTTTCAGGAAGAGCAGCGTCAGATAACAGAATCTGATTCAGCTGATCATAGACAGCCTTCCTGAGGACCTGCACACACCCATACACACACACACACACACACACACACACACACACACACACACACACACACACACACACACACACACA
>NC_141027.1:6722500-6737500 GCF_052040795.2 Danio rerio | reverse complement strand
GTGAACTGCATCCTGTGAACTGAATGATGAGTCTGTGAGCTCAATCATGTGAACTGAATCGTGTGTATGTGAACTAAGTCATGAGGCTTTAAACCAAATTATGTTATATCATGAGTAATGTGAACCGAATAATGAGTCTGTGAACTGAATCATGAAAACAGATTTATGATTTATATGAACTGAGTCGTATGTGGACTGACTCTTTAGTATGTGATCTAAATCCTGAGTCTGTGAACTGAATAATGACAACTGAATCATGAGTCACATAAACTGAATCGCAAATTACGTAAACTAAACCATATGTAAACGGAATCTTTAGTATGTGAACTGAATCATGAGTCTGTAAACTGCATCATGTAAACTGAATTGTGAATCATGTGAACTGAATTGTGAGCATGTGAACTGAATCGCAAGTATACGAACTAAATCATGAGTATGTGAACTGAATCATATGTGAACTGAATCATGAGTCTGTGAACTAAATCATGTAAACTGAGTTGTGAGTCAGTGAGTGTTGTGCTTCAGACCTGTGTGCTGTGTCCGAGTTCAGGAGATCTTTCGCTGTCCGAGCTGTTGGTTCGTTCATTCAGAGGTTTGGAGAGTTGCCGATCTTTCACAGGAGTGTTGCGTTTACGAGGAGTGTGTGCTCCATCCAGCCTATAAAACACACATACAAACACATCATGTGAATTAAAATGTTGAGTATCTGAACTGAACCATGAGTCTGTGAACTGCATCATGTGAATTGAATCGTGAGTGCGTAAACTGAATCATGAGACTGAACTGTGTCATGTGAACTGAATTGTGAGTCATATGAACTGAATCACGAGAATCTGAACTGCATCATGTAACTTGAATCATGAGTATGTGGACTGAATCATGAGACTGTGAACTACATCATGTGAATTGAATCGTGAGTCATGTGAGCTGAATCATGACACTGTGAACTGCATCATGTGAAATGACTCGTGAGTCATGTGAGCTGAATCATGAGACTGAACTGCATCATGTGAACTGAATCATGAATTATGTGAACTGAATTGTGAGTCATGTGATCCGCATCATGTGAATTGAATCGTGAGTCATGTGAGCTGAATCATGAGACTGAACTGCATCATGTGAACTGAATCGTGAGTTACGTGAACTGAATTGTGAGTCATGTGACCCGCATCATTTGAATTGAATCGTGAGTATCTGAACTAAATCATAAGACTGTGAACTGCATCATGTGAATTGAATCGCGAGTGTGTAAACTGAATCATGAGACTGAACTGCATCATGTAACTTGAATCATGAGTATGTGAACTGAATCATGAGACTGTGAACTACATTATGTGAATTGAATCGTGAGTCATGTGAGCTGAATCATAAGACTGTGAACTGCATCATGTGAATTGAATCGTGAGTCATGTGAGCTGAATCATGAGACTGAACAGCATCATGTGAACTGAATCATGAGTTACGTGAACTGAATTGTGAGTCATGCGACCCGCATCATGTGAATTGATTCGTGTTCATCCGAACTGCATCATGTGAAATAAATTGTGAATCATGCGAACTGAATTACGAGAATGTGAACTGCATCATTGAATTGTGAGTCATGTGAACTGAATCATGAGACTGTAAACTGCATCAAGTCAATGGAATCGTGAGTCATGTGAACTGAACCATGAGACTGTGAACTGCATCATGTGAATTGAATCGTGAGTATCTGAACTGAATCATGAAAGTGTGAACTGCATCATGTGAAATGACTTGTGAGTCTGTGAACTGAATCATGAGACTGTGCACTGCATCATTTGAACTCAATCGTGAGTCATGTGAACTGAATCATGATATTGTGAACTGCATCATGTAAAATGACTCATGAGTCAGTGAACTGAATCATGAGACTGAAAACTGCATCATGTGAACTGAATCATGAGTTATGTGAACTGAATCATGAGTCATGTGAACTGCATCAGTATTTTATTGATTATTATATCAGGTATGAACAGGCGGCTGTGTAGCTGCTCTGACCTGGGCGACGGCATGGACTGGATCTCGTTCTTGCTGGTTTTCAATGGTGTTCGTGGCTTTTCAGCCACTGAAACTGTAATACTGGGACCAACTTCAGTGAACAGATCCTGATCATTCAGTTCCTGCATAAACACACACACACACACACACACACACACACACGCACACACACACACACGCACACACACGCACACGCACACACACACACACGCACACACACACACACACACACACACACACACACACAGACACATTCAACACAAACTAGCATTAATAACCAACATAATGACCAGAGGAACTTCCCCCAATAAAAACACTCAGCTATGGAGAATACCACACATCGAGTGACTGAACAGTGCGTGAATGTGGAGAAACTCAATCACTTGCAAAATTGCTTTGAATCAGCTGCTGGTTTTTACATTTGATAGTGTAATACGAACATTGGAAGAAGAAAAATGGCTATTTTCTACGCCAATATTGCTAGAAACTATACTCTCATTAAGGCGTAATAGTCAAGAAACTCTGCAGCTGTACCATGACCACTAGAAGACACAAGCTATAAATAAGATAATTATCAAACCCCTTTTTTAAACAAAATGCTAATGGTCTAATCCGATTCAATTCACTATGCTAAGCTAAAACTGCTCCCGCTAGATCAATAATTTGGCTCAAGAGTGGACTGCAGCTGGAGTCAGTGCTTCAAGAACCACTACGCACAGACGTCTGCAAGACATGGGTTTCAGCTGTCACATTACTTGTGTCAAGCTACTCTTAAATAACAGACGTCTCGCCTGGGCTAAGCACTGGACTGCTGCTGAGGGCACCAAACTTATGTTCTCTGTTGAAAGTACACTTCGCATTTCCTTTGGAAACCAGGGTCCCAGAGTCAGGAGGTCAACGCAGCTTGGTTCGAGTCAACTGTTAAACTCTAGGAGACTCTTTAAGCATTTAAATGTCACTTTAGGTTGTACAGAAGAGTCTTGAAAAATATCTAGTCAAATATTATGTGCTTTCATCATGCCAAAGATTAAAGAAATCAGTTATTAGAGATGAGTTATTAAAACTATTACATATATGAAATGAAAATCCTCACTCTGTTAAACAACACTTGGGAAATGTTTGAAAAATGATTTAAACTCAACAGGAAGGCTGATGATATTGTCTTCAGCTGTGTGTGTGTGTGTGTGTGGGATTGATGAATTGCGCTCTCACCAGTGTGTCGGTTTCAGACAGCGGCTCGTCCAGGTTTCTGCTGCGCGAGTGTTTGAGTTTGTCTGACGGCGGCTGCTCTCCCTGCTGGACACACAGAGGAACTACAGTCACACACACAACTCGGAGAAAAGCAGCTGAACACACATACACTGAGCTGAGCGCGATGTTCATCCAGATGTGGAGTTGGTGTGTTTGCTAATCTGCACATTCATTGCCAAACACAGAGAATGTTCCCCAGTAAAGGAAAGAAAAATAAAGGAAAGGAAGGTAAACTAGAGTAAAAAAGCAGAGTAAAATAGAGTAAAATTAAGTAGAGTAAAATAAAATCAAATAAAATAAAGTAGAGTAAAATAAAGTAAAGTAGAGTAAAGTAGAGTAAAGTAAAGTTAGGTAGAGTAAAATAGAGTAGAGTAAAGTAGAGTAAAATAAAGTAGAGTAGAGTAGAGTAAAATAGAGTAAAATAAAGTTAAGTAGAGTAAAATAGAGTAGAGTAGAGTAAAATAAAGTAGAGTAGAGTAAAATAGAGTAAAATAAAGTTAAGTAGAGTAAAATAGAGTAGAGTAAAGTAGAGTAAAATAAAGTAGAGTAGAGTAAAGTAGAGTAAAATAAAATAGAGTAGAGTAAAGTAGAGTAAAATAAAATAGAGTAGAGTAAAGTAGAGTAAAATAAAGTAGAGTAGAGTAGAGTAAAATAGAGTAAAATAAAGTTAAGTAGAGTAAAATAGAGTAGAGTAAAGTAGAGTAAAATAAAGTAGAGTAGAGTAAAATAGAGTAAAATAAAGTTAAGTAGAGTAAAATAGAGTAGAGTAAAGTAGAGTAAAATAAAGTAAAGTAGAGTAAAATAAAGTAGAGTAAAATAGAGTAAAATAAAGTAGAGTAAAATAAAGTAAAGTAGAGTAAAATAGAGTAAAATAAAGTAGAGTAAAATAAAGTAAAGTAGAGTAAAATAGAGTAAAATAAAGTAGAGTAAAATAAAGTAAAGTAGAGTAAAATAAAGTAAAGTAGAGTAAAATAGAGTAAAATAAAGTAGAGTAAAATAAAGTAAAGTAGAGTAAAATAGAGTAAAATAAAGTAGAGTAAAATAAAGTAAAGTAGAGTAAAATAGAGTAAAATAAAGTAGAGTAAAATAAAGTAGAGTAGATTAAAGTAAAGTAGAGTAAAATAGAGTAAAATAAAGTAGAGTAGAGTAAAGTAGAGTAAAATAAAGTAAAGTAGAGTAAAGAAGAGTAAAATAAAGTTAGGTAGAGTAAAATAAAGTAAAGTAGAGTAAAATAGAGTAAAATAAAGTAGAGTAAAATAAAGTAGAGTAAAATAGAGTGAAATAAAGTAGAGTAAAATAAAGTAAAGTAGAGTAAAATAAAGTAGAGTAAAATAAAGTAGAGTAAAATAAAGTAAAGTAGAGTAAAATAGAGTAAAATAGAGTAAAACAAAGTAGAGTAAAATAAAGTAAAGTAGAGTAAAATAGAGTAAAATAAAGTAGAGTAAAATAAAGTAGAGTAAAATAAAGTAAAGTAGAGTAAAATAGAGTAAAATAAAGTAGAGTAAAATAAAGTAGAGTAAAATAGAGTAAAATAAAGTAGAGTAAAATAAAGTAGAGTAAAATAAAATAGAGTAAAATAGAGTAAAATAAAGTAGAGTAAAATAAAATAGAGTAAAATAGAGTAAAATAAAGTAGAGTAAAATAAAGTAGAGTAGAGTAAAGTAGAGTAAAATAAAGTAGAGTAGAGTAGAGTAGAGTAAAATAAAGTAGAGTAAAATAAAGTAGAGTAAAGTAGAGTAGAGTAAAATAAAGTAGAGTAGAGTAGAGTAGAGTAAAATAAAGTAGAGTAAAATAAAGTAGAGTAAAGTAGAGTAGAGTAAAATAAAGTAAAGTAGAGTAAATTAAAGTAGAGTAGTACGGAGACCCGGAAGGGACGTGATGGTAAGGAAAAAAATTGGTGGGAGAAAAAAAAAACTGAACGTTCCCTCGCAAAACCGTAAAGAAGAGTAGAGTAAAATAGAGTAAAGTAGAGTAAAATAGAGTAAAGTAGAGTAAAGTAGAGTAGAGTAAAATAGAGTAAAGTAGAGTAAAATAGAGTAAAGTAGAGTAAAGAAGAGTAGAGTAAAATAGAGTAAAGTAGAGTAAAATAGAGTAAAGTAGAGTAAAGAAGAGTAGAGTAAAATAGAGTAAAGTAGAGTAAAGTAAAGTAAAACAGAGTAAAGTAAAGAAGAGTATAGTAAAATAGAGTAAAGTAGAGCAAGATAAAGTAAAATAGAGTAAAGTAAAGTAAAACAGAGTAAAGTAAAGAAGAGTAGAGTAAAATAGAGTAAAGTAGAGCAAGATAAAGTAAAATAGAGTAAAGTAAAACAGAGTAAAGTAAAGAAGAGTAGAGTAAAATAGAGTAAAGTAGAGTAAAGTAAAACAGAGTAAAGTAAAGAAGAGTAGAGTAAAATAGAGTAAAGTAAAGTAAGATAAAGTAAAATAGAGTAAAGTAGAGTAAGATAAAGTAAAATAGAGTAAAGTAGAGTAAAGAAGAGTAGAGTAAAATAGAGTAAAGAAGAGTAAAGTAGAGTAAAGTAGAGTAAAATAGAGTAAAGAAGAGTAGAGTAAAATAGAGTAAAGTAGAGTAAAGTAGAGTAGAGTAGAGTAAAGTAAAGTACGGTAAAATAGAGTAAAGTAAAGTAAAGTAAAGTAAAGTAGAGTAAAATAGAGTAAAGAAGAGTAAAGTAGAGTAAAGTAGAGTAAAATAGAGTAAAGAAGAGTAGAGTAAAATAGAGTAAAGTAGAGTAAAGTAAAATAGAGTAAAGTAAAGTAAGGTAAAATAGAGTAAAGTGGAGTAAAGTAAAAGTAGAGTAAAGCGGACTCACAGGGCTGAAGGGGTCTCTGCTCACGCTGCCTTTACTGTTCAAGCTGCCGATCTCTGTCTGAGAGCTGGACTGAGACATACCCTCGAAGAACGGCCTGTCAAACACACACGCGCGCGCGCGCACACACACACACACACACACACACACACACACACACACACACACACACACACACACACACACACACACACACACACACACACACACACACACACACACACACACACACACACACAGACAGACAGACAGACAGACAGACAGACAGACAGACAGACAGACAGACAGACAGACAGACAGAGAGCTGTTAAACATCAGTAAATCAGAAGTGTCTGGTGTTCAACACACAGCACTGCTCAACTCACACAGAAGCGTCAGTGATCGTCTTTAAATGACACACACGAGATTAAAAAAGCATGAACGCTGCAGAATACATCTAGACGCTTCAGTTTACAGCCAGACGGGAAGGACAACAGAGCGCATCAGAAAGCAGAGAGAAGCTCCAGAAGACATCACATGTCAGATCTTTATTCTCTTTCTGGATTCCACAACACATTCCACATCCCCAAACTTATTTTAAAATGTTGAAGTAAAACAGTAAATATTAATTCCTTTCATGGCAGCACGGTGGCTCAGTGGTTAGCACAGCAAGACAGTCACTGGTTCGAGTCCCGGCTGGGTCAGTTGTCATTTCTGTGTGGAGTTTGCATGTCCTTCCCGTGTTGGTGTGGGTTTCCTCCGGGTGCTCCGGTTTCCCCCACAGTCCAAACACATGCGCTATAGGGGAATTGATGAACTAAATTGGCCATAGTGTACGAGGATGTGTGTGAATAAGTGTGCATGGGTGTTTCCCAGTACTAGGTTGCAGCTGGCAGGGCATCCACTGGGTAAAATATATGCTTGAACAGGTGGTTCATTCTGCTGTGGCTACCCCTGATGAATAAGGGGACTAAGCCGAAAGGAAAATAAATGAATGAATACTGACTGATTAGCTTTAGCCGCTAGCTTTCCTGTAATGCTCTTCATTTATTTAATTAAATACACTTCTATACTATTGTAATTTACTTATATATGTATATATGATTGTGTTTGTATATTTACATTCATGAATAATAATAATAAAATAGACTCGATCATAAGAGCGGTTAGTAAACTGATATAACGCTGGAGGTTAAACAAGGGCAGACGGCCACAAGTGTCCAGCAGAGGGAGCCAGCACTCAGCAGAGAGTGTGTGTGAGGAGGTAAAGGCAACAGGGCTCGTCTGAATCCACTGATCGTGTCACGTCCTGTTTGTTGACATCCTTTCAACTGATCTGACTTCTGAAGGCAATTTGTTTATATCCTTCTCTCTCTCTATGAAATCCCACAATCCTTTGCTTTCGGTTCAGAGACGGCTGAGTGAAAAATCTCCTGTCAAATGTATTTCTACCGCACTTTAAACTGATTTGAAGCAAGTAGCTGCACAATATTAAAGTGTTTCGGGGTGTATTAAAGGTCTGATGAAATCAAAATACAGTTGGTTAGATGTTAGCATCAGCATTGTTCGTTTTTTAGGATCTCTATAAGCTAGTGCGCACCAAAACAGTGACAAAATTCAAGATGTAAACCTGACACAAACATGTAAAGCTTGTAGTTTGTCACTTCCGCCTAACTGGATCGGCAGTTTTATTCTCGTCACCTCATACTACAGTTTCTCATCAAATCTTCTGACCAATCAGATGCTCTCTAGTGTTTTACATGCCCCGCCCCCTTCAGTATGCTTCTCATTCGGTGCGCTTGATCTCAACCACTCTCACTGGCAGAGCTGTGAGAAAGCAAAACACTATTGGCTGTTGTATAAAAAGAGGAGGAGCTACAATATGTCCCGCCCTCTTTTTGTGTTTCGGTTGAGATTATGTCAAACATTAAATAAAAATACACATTTCAAAGCACTTCACTTCCCCTTTAAAGATACCTTTTGGAAATAGGCTCATTTTACTGCTCTTCTAGAGTTAAACAGTTGACTTTTACCATTTCGAACGCGTTCAGCTGATATCTGCATCTGGCGGGAGCACATTTAGCTTAGCTTAGCATAGATCATTGAATCAGATTAGACCGTTAGCATCTAATTTCACCATTATATACTGTAATCATCTTGTTTAAGTATTTCCCCATATTTCTAAGTGAAATTGAAACATCTTACTGACGCTTGACATTTATAAAGTGGCTTTGAAGCACAAAACAATTCATGTTTACATTTTTAACATAATACATTTTCCTCAAGATTTCAGTTTCGAACCAAAATACTAATTAAATCCCTTTTTTTTTTCCTTTCATACCACT
The DNA here is from genome assembly GCF_052040795.2 of Danio rerio. Classification (NCBI taxonomy): domain Eukaryota; kingdom Metazoa; phylum Chordata; class Actinopteri; order Cypriniformes; family Danionidae; genus Danio; species Danio rerio. The sequence goes on along the minus strand of NC_141027.1, from coordinate 6,729,102 downwards.
AGATTTGATATGATATAATATTAGCTCTTTATTACTTTATTAATTGCTAAGACTTTACTCGCATTAAATATAATTTTAAAACCCACTCAGCTGATCTCTGGGTCTGGCGGGAGCACTTTTAGCTTAGCTTAACATAGATCATTGAATCAGATTAGACCATTAGCATCTAATTTCACCATTATATACTGTAATCATCTTGTTTAAGTATTTCCCCATATTTCTAAGTGAAATTAAAACATCTTACTGACGTTTGACATTTATAAAGTGGCTTTGAAGCACAAAACAATTCATGTTTACATTTTTAACATAATACATTTTCCTCAAGATTTCACAGTTTCGCCCCAAAATACTCATTAGATAGCCTTTTCCCCCCTCAAACCACTAGATTTGTTATGATATAATATTAGCTCTTTATTACTTTATTAATTACTAAGACATTACTCGCACTAATTATAACTTTTAAACCCACTCAGCTGATCTCTTGAGGAGCACTTTTAGCTTAGCTTAGCATAGATCATTGAATCGGATTAGACCGTTAGCATCTAATTTCACCATTCTATTCTGCTATCATAAGTATTTTCCAATCTTTGTAAGTGAATTTGAAACATTAGGCATCTTACTTGCATTTGACATTTATAAAGTGGCTTTCAAGCATAAAACAATTCATGTTTAACAGCTTTACATTTTTAACAGAATACATTTTCCTTATGATTTTACAGTTTCGCCCCAAAATACTCATTAGATATCCCTTTTCCCCCTCAAACCACTAGATTTGTAATTATATAATATTAGCTCTTTATTACTTTATTAATTACTAAGACTTTACTCGCATTTAACATGCTTTCTGTTTATACAATGTTATAAACATAAAAAATTCAAATAAATGAATAAAATATAAATTTTATTTAGTCTCATTTTACTGCTCTTCTAGAGTTAAACAGTTGAGTTATACCATTTTTTAACCCATTCAGCCGATCTCTGGGTCTGGCAGGAGCACATTTAGCTTAGCTTAGCATAGATCATTGAATCAGATTAGACCGTTAGCATCCAATTTCACCATTATATACTGTAATCATCTTGTTTAAGTATTTCCCCATATTTCTAAGTGAAATTAAAACATCTTACTGACGTTTGACATTTATAAAGTGGCTTTGAAGCACAAAACAATTCATGTTTACATTTTTAACATATACATTTTCCTCCATTATTTCAGTTTCACCCCAAAATACTCATTAAATCCCTTTTTTTTCCTTTCATACCAATAGATTTGATATGATATAATATTAGCTCCTTATTACTTTATTAATTGCTAAGACTTTACTCGCATTAAATATAATTTTAAAACCCACTCAGCTGATCTCTGGGTCTGGCGGGAGCACTTTCAGCTTAGCTTAGCATAGATCATTGAATCAGATTAGACCATTAGCATCTAATTTCACTGTTCTATCCTGCAATTATAAGTGTTTTCCCATTTTTGTAAGTGAATTTAAAACATCTTACTTGTGTTTGACATTTATAAAAGTGGCTTTTAAGCATAAAACAGTTCATTTTTTAACAGCTTTACATTTTTAACAGAATACATTTTCCTCCATGATTTCAGTTTCGCCCCAAAATACTCATTAGATATCATTTTTGTCCCCTCAAAACACTAGATTTGATATTATATAATATTAGCTCTTTATTACTTTATTAATTACTAAGACTTTACAGACATTTACCAGGCTTTCTGTTAATACAATTTTATATACATAAAAAAATTTGTGTTTATATGTATTTTTATATTCTGGGTGAGGCATAAAACTAAAAAATGTTCATCCAATTAAATAGAGTCGGACCGACATCTCCCTTAATTCCGATAGGCAGGTCAGACTGTCTGTCAACAAATGTAGATTCCGACTTCTGCGCATCTGTGCACGCAGATCCACCATTAGCGCGTGCCCGTCTGCATCACAAACACATGCGCGCGAGTGAGCTGCGGGACGCTCGCAGATGCCGAGTCGGAGCCGGAGGCGCCGAAGGACAGCCGAGTTCGGGCCGATTACTTCAAAGCCAGGCGCGGGTATAATTCGACCTTAAGGTGGCTGCGCGGTCACGAGACGGACCGGGAGAAATCAAATGCTGCATTGAAAGTTTTGAAAATCCTGAATCAGTATTGCAGTTACTTTAGCACGCTGGAGGAAGAACGAGACCATGGCTGAAGTATTACTGTTAGACAGGTAGTGTTCTGTTTTGAAACTATTTTAGTCAGGCTAAGCTGATGTCAGATTGTGTTCTGTTACGAATGACTTATGCACAGACGTGTTGTTCAGCCACTGAAATCTCTCGGTGAAAGATTGATGTGATTATTTTCAGTCTCATAAGGTTCTTTGACAGGATCTATAATGTAGATTTATATTCACATTGGGTCATTTTTGAACAATGACAGCCTTCCTATACTGTTTACCGCTAACGTTACTCTGAATATTCGCTCTGAAATAGCATGCAAGTGTGGCAAAGTAATCCATGTAATTCCTGCACAGCGCTAGCACTAACTAACTGCCGAATGACATGAACTAGTGGGTTGTCTGTCTGCTGTTGTGACGCGGTCCGCGCGCTCGCGATATCAGGGGGTGTGGCTTTGAATCACAGTCCCTCCCCGCCGTCCAAAGATAATATGCTAAGCGGTTAGCATTTTGGCAGATCACCTACTGCACCTTTAACCTCGTGTAGGATTTTGACCGCATTTTGTGATCGGAATAACACACGCGACTTTCTGACGCTAACATCTAAGTTTCCAGGAAATGCTGAGGTTTTTTTTCTCTCATTCGCCGTGCGGTATCAAATATTGCATGAAAAATACACGCTTAGAGCAGATCCTCGAATCAAATATCTCGATGGTCGCGAGGGACATGAATGAATTCCCTGAATGAAAGAGCCAAACTGCAGTTAAAGTCAACCATTTAATAATTTGGCAAATAATTCGACTACAGATGTCCATGTAAACACAGTCACTTTGTCCCCTGTGTGTGTGTGTGTGTGTGTGTGTGTGTGTGTGTGTGTGTGTGTGTGTGTGTGTGTATTTTGACTCTGAAACTCGCGCGTGCCCAAATAGACACTCCCACACCATCCCTCTTTTCTTCCTCCGACACTCCCCCCTAAACAGAGCTGGACACGCCCACTTTTCTGACTTTTTCCAAAGTAGAGGTGTGAAAACACCCTGCTGAAACGAGGGGGTTTCATGACCCTTTAAATAAAATAAATTGTGTTCAAGGCGGAAAAAAAGTGTTGTTTTTAACCAGGACATTAAATAAGAATTTAATTTAGAGGAGCAATCAGAACACCATGATATTATATCCATCATTATCACACGGTCAGAATCTTATACCGGTGTGTGCGCGCGCTCCGCTTTGGTGTGTGTTTTCTAATGTGTGTTTCACCTGAGTTTGGGTTTTGGAGTGCTCAGGATGCTGTCGGTCTCCTCCATCTCCGGCCCGCTGTCGCTGGGATTGTACATATCCAGACTCTGGTAAAGCTCGTCCAGATCCTCCTCTACCTCCTGGATCTGCTCACGGGACACGTGCTCCAGCCCGAAGCCCACCTACACACACACACACACACGCACACAGGTTTGTTGTTAGTGAGGACATTACATAGACATCCACTGATTTTCTATCAGGTTAATATCAGTGTCTATGGTTAAACTCCAGCACTCAGTCCTCACAGAAACATCATCAGATCATAATAAATACATCCTCTGCATAATTTATGCGCATTTTAATTAGTGAAGATCAGTGAAATGTCCCCACTAGGGGGAGATGTTATCATATTTAACTACATAAGTGAGGACAAGACGGAAACATATGCTGGAATAGTTGTCGGTCCACTCCGCTGTGGCAACCTCTGATAAATAAGGCACTAAGCCGAAGGAAAAGGACGAATGTATAATCTTTGCCCAGCACTAGTATTATTAAATACACAATAATCACTGAAACACTTTGATTTATTCACATGACTGCGTTCTCCTCATCTGCTGTGTGTGTGTGTGTGTGTGTGTGTGTGTGTGTGTGAGAATGACAGGAAATGATGCGTGTGGAGGGTTATGATAAGCGTGATCACAGTCATATTCCTGCAGCTTTACCTCATCTGACACCTTAAATCTCTTCAGCAGAGCCACAAACTTCTGCTTGATGTTGGGTTGCTGGAGGAAAAACACACACACACACACACACACACACTCTCAGGTCAGAACACACACACTCGCTCAATATCAAATCTACACCTGGTTTTACTGTGAGTTATTGATCTGTAATCATAAGTGGAGTGATGAGGTGTGTGTGTGGCAGAGTGTGTTATGCATGTGTGTGTTTGAGAGTGTATTAGTGTAATGTATGTATGTGTGTGTGTCAGAGTTGTGCATATGTGTGTCTGTCAGTATGATAGAGCATTTTGCATTTGTGTGTGTGTGTGTGTGATATAGTGTTATGTGTGTGTGATAGAGTGCTATCTATGCATGTGTGTGTGTGTTTTTGTCTATGACAGTGTTATGCATGTGTGTTTGTGCATGTGGGTGTGTGTGTTATACATCTCTGTGCATCGGTATGAAATGAGAGGTGTGTGTAAATGTTTGGGGGGTTGGTGGTGGTGGTGGTGCGGGGGGGGTGATTGGGGGGATCCTAATAGCAATTCTGGGGGCCGTCTTAACTTCGCCCCTAGAAGCACACCTGTGTGCATGTGTGGTATGCGTGTGTGTGTGGGTTATGAATGTGTGTTTGTGTGTGTGATAGAATGTTATGCATGTGTATGTGTGCTATGCAAGTTTGTGTATGTATATAATAGTGTGTATGTGTGTGTGTGTGTGCTTGTGTATTATGCAAGTAGGTAAGTCATGCAGTTGTCTATATGACACATGCATGTGTGTCCTATAGCGGCCACTTTATTAGGTACATCTGTCCAAACTGCTCGTTGCTGCAAATTTCTAATCAGCCAATCAGATGGCAACAACTTGATGCATTTAGGCATGTAGACATGGTCAAGACGATCTGCTGCAGTTCAAACCGAGCATCAGAATAGGGAAGGAAGAGGATTTAAGTGATTTTGAACGTGGCATGGTTGTTCGTGCCAGACGGGCTCGTCTGAGAATTTCAGAAACTGCTGATCTACTGGGATTTTCACGCACAACCTTCTCTAGGGTTTACAGAGAATGGGAAAGAGAAAATATCCAGTGAGCGGCAGTTCTGTGGTTGCGAACGCCTTGTTGATGCCAGACGAACATGACAATGAGTTCACTGTACTTAAATGGCCTCCACAATCACCAGATCTCAATCCAATAGAGCACCTTTGGCATGTGGTGGAACGGGAGATTCGCATCATGGATGTGCAGCCGACAGATCTGCAGCAACTGTATGATGCTATCATGTCAATATGGAGCAAAATCTCTGAGAATTATTTTCAGTACCTTGTTGAATCTATGCCACGAAGGATTAAGGCGGCTCTGAAGGCAAAAGAGGGTCCAACCCAGTAGTTGTAAGGTGTACCTAATAAAGTGGCCGGTGAGTGTACATATATGTGTGTCTCTCACTCGAGTGATGGAGGCATTGGAGGTAAGTTTGCGTCTGGGCTTCTTCTTCCTCACTTCATCCTCTTCATCGTCCAGATACTGAAACGCGCGCACACACACACGCACGCACACACACACACACACACACACATTAAACACTTACTGCATGTGTGTGTTCAACGCTTCAGTCCTTCAACTGAGCACTGAACAGATAATTGCTACTTTAAAGAAATGTACACACACTATATATACATATAACACACACACACATAGTCGAAAAAGTAAAAAGGATTAGCCCATTTTTTAAGGATTAAACATTTTTTGAACAATAAAGACATTTTTTTAAAGGTCAACAGGCTCCGGTTCCCCCCACAGTTCAACCACATGTGCTATAGGGGAATTGGATCAACTAAATTGGTCGAAGTGTACGAGTTTGTGTGTAAATGAGTGTGTATGGGTGTTTCCCAGTACTGGGTTGCAACTGGAAGGGCATCCACTGTGTAAAACATTTGCTAAAATAGTTGGCGGTTCATTCCGCTGTGGTGACCCCTGATAAATAAGGGACTAAGCTGAAGGAAAATGAATGTATGAACACATGATTTAATTGACCACACACACATACACACACACACACACATACGTACATGGTGTACAGGGTCATCGCTGCCCTCCTGCTCTGAAGAGTAACTCTCCTCCTCCTCCTCAGAGTAGTTGTCAATGTCTGGAGAACGATCTGAGAAACAGATGAACATATACGTCACACACATGCCCATATTCAATCATTCAGTAAGTCAGGGATAAAGTACATCCAGCTGGTTGTTATCTCAGAATAAAGCCTGACAGGTTTATCAGCGGCCTGATGTAAAGCGTAGGACTGTTGTATGAGACAGAAGGGTTTATTCTGTGAAAACAACCGTCCTGGATGTACTTTATCCTGCTTATTACACAACTACTGGCAACAAAACATGAATATTAGACACAACGCATTGCTCTGAGCTGTAATAGCTCATTAATAGTTGAAATAAAAAACACAAAGCTGACAGAAACTAAAACAGCTGATGCAGTA
>NC_141027.1:6702500-6715000 GCF_052040795.2 Danio rerio | reverse complement strand
ATTTCAGTCAGTGATTCAATGATCCATCCATAAGACACTTGTTTTATTAGTAAATCAATCAGCTGTTTTGAATGAATCATTTGAGTCATCAGTTCAGTGATCCATTCATAAAACAGATGTCTGTTTCATTTACAAATCAATCAGCTGTTTAGAATGAATCATTTGAGTCAGCAATTCAATCATACGTTTGTAAAAACAGACACTTGTTTCTAATGAATCAGCTGTTTTGAATGAATCATTTGAGTCATCGATTCAGTGATGCACTCATAAAACAGATGCCCGTTTCATTTACTAATCAATCAGCTGTTTAGAATGAATCATTTGAGTCAGCGATTCAATTATACGTTTGTAAAAACAGACACTTGTTTCAAATGAATCGGCTGTTTTGAATGAAACATTTGAATCAGTGATTCAATGAACCATTTATGAAAACAGATACTTTTCTCGTGTAAATCAATCAGCTGTTTTGAATGAATCATTTGAGTCAGCAATTCAGTTATACGTTTGTAAAACAGAAACTTGTTTCTACTCAATCAGCTGTTTTTAATGACTCATTTGAGTCATCGATTCAGTGATCCACTCATAAAACAGTTGCCTGTTTCATTTACAAATCAATCAGCTGTTTAGAATGAATCATTTGAGTCAGCGATTCAATTTTGAATTTGTAAAAACAGCCAGTTGTTTCAAATGAATCGACTGTTTTGAATTAATCTTTTGAATCAGTGATTCAATTAACCATTCATAAAAACAGACACTTTTCATTTGTAAATCAATCAGCGGTTGTAATGAATCAGTTGAGTCAGTGATTCAAAGATCCATTCATAAAAACAGACATTAGTTTCAAATCAACCATTTCTTTTTAATGACTCATTCAAATCATCGATTCAATGATCCATATGTTAAAAAAAAAACTTGTTTCCCTTTACAAATCAGCTGAATTGAATGAATCATTTGAGTTTGTGATTCATACATTTATAAAAACAGCCACTTGTTTCATCCAGATCAATCAGCTGTCTAGAATGAATCATTGATTCAGTGATCAACTCATAAAACAGTTGCCTGTTTCATTCACAAATCAATCAGCTGTTTAGAATGAATCATTTGAGTCAGCGATTCAATTTTACGTTTGTAAAAACAGCCACTTGTTTCAAGTGAATCAGCTGTTTTAAATGAATCATTTGAATCAGTGATTCAATGAACCATTCATAAAACAGACACTTTTCATTTGTAAACCAATCAGCTGTTTTAAATGCATCAGAATGAAACAGACATTTGTTTCAAATCAATTATTTGTTTTTAATGACTCATTCGAGTCATCGATTTAATGATCCATTCATTAAAAAACTTGTTTCATCTACAAATCAATCAGCTGATTTGAATGAATCATATGAGTTCGTGATTCATGCATTTGCAAAAACAGACACTTGTTTCATCCAGATTAATCAGCTGTTTAGAATGAATCATTTGAGTCAGTGATTCAATGATCCATTAGTAAAAACAGCCACTTGTTTCAAATGAATCAGCTGTTTTGAATGAAACATTTGAATCAGTGATTCAATGATCCGTTGATAAAAACAGACAGCTGTTTTGAATGAAACATTTGAGTCAGTGATTCAATGATCCATTCATAAAAGTCAGACGCTTGTTTCATTTACAAATCAATCAGCTGTTTTAAATGAATCATTTGAATGAATAAATCATTGAGTCACAACTGTCATATTTATAATCCAGCACAAAAACCCAGCTAATCAGTTTAAAAAACACACACACAAAACCAGAGACGCCATTTTTACTTCACATCAAACACGGCAAGCACTTAAAAACATTATATAAGAGCTGAAAGTACAAGCAAAGTACATTAATAATAAAAACCTCCATCCAAACAATGAGCATCATAACTCGGCACAATCAGCCAGAAGATTAAAATAAAGACACATGAATCATACAGCAGATCAGATGCACCGTCAAACTCTCAGTCAGACCACAGAGAACATTCCAGATGCTTTCTTTCATCAATAATACATGAATGCAAGCGCTTCATACTGTGTGTGTGTGAGAGTGTGTGTGTATATATATGTGTGTATAGAGCGGTTACACCTTTCACAAGAGGTTATCCTCCATAAATCAGGTTATTAGTGTAGTAAAGCTGGAGATAACAGATGTGCGGGTTCATAAAGTCTCAATGGAGGAGAGCTACTGTAGGCAGATCTGATGTTTATTAAATCCAATCAAGACAGTCTCTTGATCTGAGCGCTCGTCTAATTTACAGCATTTAGCTTTGATTGCATTAATTATGAGTTGTTTATCAAGTTATGAACACCATTTTAACATTAAAGCATGTGTACATGGTGAAGTGTTTACTCTGTTTTGGTTGATATCAGCTGTAATACACAGCGGAGTAATGGAAAGGAAATTGCTGATTAAATGTATGAACAAAACTGGAGTATTATTAATGTATCGTGATTTATAAACAAAAAATTAAATAATAATAATAATAATAATAATATGAAGAAGAATAGCAACAACAACAATAATAATAAAAATAATGATAATAATAAAAAATAATAATAAGAATAATAAGAATAGCAAAAACAACAACAACAACAACAATAATAATTAGCAATAATAATAATAATAAGAGGAAGAAGAAGAAGAATGGCAATAATAATAGTAATATTAATAATATTAATAATAATAATTAGCAATAATAATAATAATAATAATAATAGCAATAATAAGAAGAATAGCAATAATAAAAAAAAAATAATAATAATAATAGCAATATTAATAATAATAGCAATAATAATAGCAATAACAACAACAACAATAATAATAACAGAAAATGTTGAGAGAATGTTTTGCTGATGTTACATTTAAACTCTACAAATAAATGTTGACATTAGGGGAACATTTAAATAATGTTAAAATAATGCTAGTATAATATTCTAATTGACAATGAACACACACACACACATACATACACACACATACATACACACACACACACACACACACACACACACACACACACACACACACACACACACACACACACACACACACACACAATAAAAAACTAATAAACAAGTAAACAGAAATGAGTGATAACTAAGGCAAGAGGGTATATAAAAATAATATAAATAAAAATAAACAAATATGAAAAATGAATAAATTAATTTATAAATTAATTAATTATATAAAATAAATAAATAAACAAGCATACATTAATGACTGATAAATGTGGGAATAATAAACAATAAAATAAATAACTATAATATAATAATTAATTAATTAATATAAATAAACAAATAAAGTGACAAATAAATGTTGCAAGTAGGTAAATAAAAATAAAATAAATAAATATATGTTTAATTAATTAAATTATTCAAACAATAAATAAATAATTAAATAAATAAACAACAAGCATACATAAATGACTGAAAAATGTGGGAAGAAATAAAATAAAAATAAAACAAAATAAATTAGTATAAAATAAAAATTTATTAATTAAATAATAAATAAATAAATAAATAAATAAATAAATAAGTGACTAATAAATGTTGGAAGTAGGTAAATTAAAATAAAATAAAATACATACAGTAAATACAAAATATAAATTAGGATAAATAAATAAATATAACAAATAAATAAATTTAGTATTTCAACAATAAATAAAAAATTAAATAAATAAACAGCAAGCATGCATAAATAATAAATACTAAAATAAAATAATAAACAAAAATAAAATATGATCTAATTCATTAAATAATAAATTAATTAATTAATAAAAAAATAAAGCAACAATCATACATAAATGAGTAATAAATGTGGCAAGTAGTTAAATAAAAAGTAGTATAAGAAAATACAAATTAAATAATAAAAATAAAATACAATTAATTAATATAAATAAATAAATAAATAAATAAGAAGAAATAAGAAATTAAATAATAAATAAAAAATTTATAGATAAAGCAACAAGCATATGTAGATGACTGATAAATATATCGGTTAATAAAACATTTAGATAAATAAATAATACATATAAATAAATAAAATTAACAAATAAATAAATAAAGCAACAAGCATACATAAATCAAAATAAAATCAAAATAAAATTATTAATTAAATAACAAATAAATAAACAATAAATTAATTAATATATAAATTATTATATATAACAACGATTAACTGCCTTACTGTTGATCACAGATACAGTACAGCAGAGTAACACTACAGTCAGTGTTTACAGGAGGACTAATGAAGCTTCTGAAGAGATTCTGCTCACACACACACACGGCTGACCTTGTCAAAGACACATTTGTAAATGTCGCACAATCACTCTTAAACACACACACACACACACACATACACACACACCTGCCCTTGTCAAAGAGAACACGTACGTTTATAAATGTACACACACACGCGCGCACACACACCTTATGAGAGAGGAAACATGTAAATTGTAAAATAATAAGTAGTAATCTGTTTTACTCATGGAAAGCAGAAAAACACCACTGATACTGGCATACTGCAGGAGACAGAATACAGGGACTATCAACACCACACACACACACATTACCGCACACAGACACACAAAAACACTAACAGAGACACACACACACACACACACTTGGGCACACACGCACAGACAAACTATTACACTAGCACGTTGAAACACACACACACTCACAACTCCTCTTGTTACACGACTGTTTTTCCATGACCTTCAACACACACAGTGGTTCTGGAAGGTGAGAGTCCTCTCACTCACTCACTCACTCACTCACTCACACACACACCTGTCTGTGTTCATTCTCAGGGTCTTCACTGACACACACTGATCATCCAACACCTCCTGCTGCTTCTTCATTCTCAACTCAACAATTATATCTACATCTCTCTCTCTCTCTCTCTCTCTATTTATATATATATATATATATATATATATATATATATATATATATATATATATATATATATGGCAAGATCATTCACCCTTTAGTGAAAGTGCTGTTTTTTCTCACATATTTACCATGTTTAAAGGTGCCATTATATATACATTATTATAGATGATGAATCTGAGCACTTCATTGTTTCAGAAGATTTGCTCCTTCATTTTCTCAGAATATTTCACTAAATACTGTAACCCCCCCCCCCACCCCTCTTTTTACTTCTGGCCACAAGGAATGTGACTATCAGTGCTTTAGGGTGGGGCTATCAGTCTTTTAGGGTGGGGCTATCAGTCATTTAGGGCGGGGCTATCAGTCATTTAGGGTGGGGCTATCAGTCTTTTAGGGCAGGGCTATCAGTCATTTAGGGCGGGGCTATCAGTCATTTAGGGTGGGGCTATCAGTCTTTTAGGGTGGGGCTATCAGTCATTTAGGGCGGGGCTATCAGTCATTTAGGGCGGGGCTATCAGTCTTTTAGGGCAGGGCTATCAGTCATTTAGGGCGGGGCTATCAGTCATTTAGGGTGGGGCTATCAGTCTTTTAGGGCGGGGCTATCAGTCATTTAGGGCGGGGCTATCAGTCTTTTAGGGCAGGGCTATCAGTCATTTAGGGTGGGGCTATCAGTCATTTAGGGTGGGGCTATCAGTCATTTAGGGTGGGGCTATCAGTCTTTTAGGGCGGGGCTATCAGTCTTTTAGGGCGGGGCTATCAGTCTTTTAGGGCAGGGCTATCAGTCTTTTAGGGCGGGCCTATCAGTCATTTAGGGTGGGGTTTTTAGTTATTTAGGGCGAGGCTATCCGTGGTTTAGGGTGGTGCTATCAGATATTTAGGGTGCCAAAAAATGACAGCTTCACCCTAAATGACTGATAAGCTCTGCCTTTAATGACAGACAGCTCTTCTCTAAATGACTGAAAGCCTCGCCTTAAATAACTTATAGCCCCACCGTAAATGACTGATAGCTCGGTCTTAATGACTGGTGGCTGATGGGGTGGAGCTAGTCCTTTAGGGTGGGGTAATCATTCTTTAAGGGTGGAGTTATGAGTCATTTAAGGCGAAGCTATCAGTCTTTAGGGAGGAGCTATCAGTCCTTCAGGGAGGAGCTATCAGTCATTCAGGGCGGAGCTATCTGTTATTTAGGGTGGAGCTATCAGTCATTTAAAGCGGAGCTATCAGTCCTTGAGGGCGGAGCTATCAGTTATTTAGGGTGGAGCTATCAGTCATTTAAAGCGGAGCTATCAGTCCTTGAGGGCAGAGCTATCAGTCATTTAGGGTGGAGCTATTAGTCCTTTAGGGCAGGGCTATCAGTCATTTAGAGCGGAGCTATCGGTCCTTTAGGGCGGAGCTATCAATTATTTAGATTGGAGCTATCAGTCTTTAGGGAGGAGCTATCAGTCCTTCAGGGCAGAGCTATCAGTCATTCAGGGCCGAGCTATCAGTTATTTAGGGTGGAGCTATCAGTCATTTAAAGCGGAGCTATCAGTCGTTGAGGGCGGAGCTATTAGTCATTTGGGGCAGAGCTATGAGTCATTTAGAGCGGAGCTATCGGTCCTTTAGGGCGGAGCTATCAATTATTTAGATTGGAGCTATCAGTCTTTAGGGCGGAGCTATCAATTATTTAGATTGGAGCTATCAGTCTTTAGGGCGGAGCTATCAATTATTTAGATTGGAGCTATCAGTCTTTTAGGGCGGAGCTATCAATTATTTAGATTGAAGCTATCAGTCTTTTAGGGCGGAGCTATCAGTCCTTTGGAGTGGAGTTATCAGTGTTTTAGATCGACGCTATCAATCATTCAGGGCGGAACTATTAGTTATTCAGGGCAAGGCTATCAGTCATTTAAAGCGGAGCTATCAGTACTTTAGGGAGGAGCTATCAATCATTTAGGGTGGAGCTATCAGTACTTTAGGGAGGAGCTATCAATCATTTAGGGTGGAGCTATCAGTACTTTAGGGAGGAGCTATCAATCATTTAGGGTGGAGCTATCAGTACTTTAGGAAGGAGCTATCAATCATTTAGGGTGGAGCTATCAGTACTTTAGGGCAGAGCTATCAATCATTTAGATTGAAGCTATCAGTCATTCAGGGTGGAGCTATCTGTCGATTAGGGCAGAACTATCAGTAATTTAGGGCGGGGTTATCAGTTATTTAGGACAGAGCTATTAGTACTTAAGGGTGGAGCTATCAGTCCTTTAGGGCGGGGCTATTAGTAATTTAGATTGGCGCTATCAGTCCATTAGGGTGGAGCCATCAGTGCTTTAGGGCAGGGATATAAGTCCTTTAGGGCGGAACCGACAGTCCTTTAGGAAGGGGCAATCAGTGTCTCATTTCCATCCACCATTCTTTCATATTGTCAGCAACATCCATCTGTCAACAATCCAATCAGTTCCCAAAGAACAAATTTGTGCACCGCCCTACACTTTTTTTTCTTCTCATTTTAGGGCCGCTTCAAGTAGATGAACGTCATGATTGCGGAAAAAAAGGACAATCTTAATGTCTCACGGTGACTTACAGAAAATACATTTTCCTCAGTATTTCACAGTATACATGCGTTTCTCTGGAGAAAGTCTCATTTATTTTAGCCTGACTGGGATATTTAAATAAAAAAGTCTGCAGTCCATGTGTCAGCGTGTCAGAGATGTTGTTGCATTGTGTTTCACTGTTTGCAAACACACTAACAGTAATAATGATCTGTCGGTTTGTGTAACAGACGAGACCTGAAATCAGGCTAATGACAGAGGCCTGCTCACTGAAGCGGAGCCTCGTTCACAGAGTTTCAGCATCACACACACACATTACAGCACATCACACTGACAGATCCTGTTTATCAGCGTTTCTCTGGACACCATTAAGCCAAGCACAGCAGCGCTGGACCAGGCTCAGTCGTGAATCAGCCGTTCTGGAGCTCTGAAACTGATCCTCCAGAGCCACAGATCTGAGCCTCAGCTTGAAACACACAGAGAGAGTTTGATCCGCTCGCAGAGAAAAACACTCCATCAACAGCTCTCCGGTTAACCTTGTCCTCCCGCGTACTTTATTATGCTTATTACATGGCTGCTTGCCATAAACATTAAAAGTAGACACACACTATTGTTCTGAGCCCTAGTAGTCTATCAATTCTTTAGTTAAACACAAAGCTGACAGAAATAGAAACAGCTGATGGAGTATACACTAACCTGAGCGTTATTCAGGCACAAGATGGAGACAAACGGACATATACATATTCATGCATACACTCACCGGCCACTTTATTAGGTAAACCTGTCCAACTGCTCATTTAGGCAAATTTCTTATCAGCCAATCACATGGCAGCAGCTCTGTGGGCGCAAATGCCTTGTTGGTGTCAGAGGAGAATGGCCAGACTGGTTCCAGCTGAGGGAACAGTAACTCAACTAACCACTCGTTACAACCGAGGCCTGCAGAAAAGCATCACTGAACAAACAACACGTCCAACCTTGAGGCAGATGGGCTACAGCAGAAGACCACTTGAATATATCCTGCCTGGCGGATTTAACCAATGAGCAAGGTAAGCGGCCGCTTGGGGTCCCAGGAAATCTGAGGGCCCCCAAATAAATACCTAATAGTATAAATTATACCAATAAATTATATATAATAGTAGTTGTAATTTGTTATGGGCATCGCCATACTGCTGCAGACATTCACTAAAAACACTAGAGAATACAGCAGTTACAAATGTTATAGTGCTAATTAAGAAAGACTCTTGTTAAATAAACCCACTGAAACATGCACAAAGGATTTTTTATAACGGTTTAACCTACACTTTGGGACTCTATATCTCCTACCCGAGGAAGCAGTTCGTAATGTGGAAACATTAAAAAAATGAGTTGGATCATTCACAATGCTTTCCACCTGATTGAGAATTAAAGTTCAATAACATCACTTTCAATCATGTTTTGTGTGATGAGTGCGTAAAAAATTAAGTTTAATATTTATTACAACTGCGTAAATGTATCCCCCAACCCTCAACCATGGAGAAGTCCAGCAGTCAAATTAGATTAAAGATTTAGTTTTGGAATTGAAATTGTTTACACATCATTTTTAGTTGTGAATTCATTCAAAGAAAACGAATCATCTAAAAAGTTTTACAAGATGCTTTACATGTTCTTATTATTTTGCATTAAAAATGTAGAAAAGGAGTGATTAAGTGATATAAGAAAACTAAAAACAGCAAAATAAATCAATTACTAATAAGTTAAAGTACATAAGGGGCATTTTAGAACTATTGGGCCGCATGGCTGGAATTGCTTAGGGCCCCCAAATCACTAAATCTGCCCCAGCTTGTATAAGCAGTTTAGGCTGGTAGTGAAGGTGGCATTTTCTGGGCACACTTTGTTTCTATTAGTACCAATTGAGCATCGTGTCAACACCACAGCCTACCTGAGTATTGTTGCTGACCATGTCCATCCCTTTATGATAACAGTGTACCCTTCTTCTGATGGCTACTTACAGCAGGATAATGCACCATGTCATAAAGCAAGAATAATGTCACACTGGTTTCTTGAACATGACATGACAACGTGCTCTAATGGCCTTCACTAGAACTCAATCCAATAGAAAACTTTTGGGATGTGGTGGAATGGGAGGTTCGCATCATGCATGTGCAGCCGACAAATCTGCAGCAACTGCGTGATGCTATCATGTCAATATGGAGCAAAATCTCTGAGGAATATTTACAGTACCTTGTTGAATCTATGCCACGGAGGATTAAGGCGGTTCTGAAGACAAAAGTGGGTCCAACCCAATACTAGTGAGGTGTACCTAATAAAGTTGTTGATGAGTGTGTGCATATAAATATATATATATATATATATATATATATATATATATATATATATATATATATATATATATGAACGTGCTCACTGATGGTCAAGATGATTCTCAGTTCCCGGATGAGTCGGTGTTATTCAGTGGTTGTTATGTGGGAATAACATACCTTGAATTGTAATTAATAACCAATCAGAATCAAGTATTGATTCCAGACAATCGTGTAATAAGTAATGGATAATGTACATCCAGAATAAAGCTTTATAGCAGAATAAAGCCCGACATATTTTATTATTGCTGTTTTTATTGTTGTTTTTAATTATTGAATCATTAATTTAACTTTAAATATACATATTATTATTATTATTATTATTATTATTATTATTATTATTCATTTTCTTTTCAGCTTAGTCCCTTTATTAATCAGGGGTCGCTACAGTGGAATGAACCGCCAACTTATCCAGCTTATGCTTTACACAGCGAATGCCCTTCCAGCTGGAACCCATCACTGGGAAACACCCATACACACTCATACACTACTGACAATTCAGTTCATCAATTCCCCTATAGCGCATGTGTTTGGACTTGTGGGGGAAACCGGAGCACCAGGAGGAAACCCACACCAACACGGGGAGAACATGCAAACTCCACACAGAAATGCCAACTGGCCCAGCCGAGGCTCGAACCAGCGACCTTCTTGCTGAGGTGATCATGCTACCCACTGCACCACCGTGACGCAATTATCGTACTGTCATGTAAATAAACAAGACTGAAGTCAAGTTTTATATCAGTCAAGTTTCTCCATTTTAATGGTGTTTACTGGAGAGTTTCCTGTTGATGCGTTTGAGCCAGGACACACACACACACACACACTCTCTCTTTCTCTCTCTTTCTCTCTCTCTCTCTCTCTCTCTCTCAGCAGACATGAGGATGTTTGAGGATGTTGTTAAACTGCAGCGTCTCCATCAAACGGCACTCTGGGAAAACTCTGAGCTCATTACAAACACTGACACACACAACAGCAGATCCCACACCAGCCTGGAGCCTCTCAAGAGTCTACAACACACACATACATACTATATACACACACACACACATCCACTAGCTAGTGAAGTGAGTCTCTTTATCAGGAGATTCGAGTGCCCTTGAATGCCCTACAGAACTGGAGCAGACTGAACACCTGCATTCGCTACCAATGAGCGACCTATAAGCCAATCAGAACACTCTCTCTGACCGCAGACAGCCAATCAGGAGGCTTCACTGATGTCAGTCTGTGTGTCAGAACAACGCAGAGATAAAACAGGACGGAATGAGGAGGTCTACAGGTGTGTGTGTGTGTGTGTGTGTGTGTCTGTGAGCGAGAGAAACAGACTGAGATTCTGTTATTAGTATGCAGGTCACATACTTGCACAGACACAGAGAAATTGCTGGACCAACCACACACACACACGCACGCACACACACACACACACACACACACACACACACACTCACACACGGTCAATGCAACACACAGATTGACTTCTATTTTGGTGATGCAGAAGCCTAAAGTAGGTTTATGTATTAAATATATTTACAAAGACGAAAACGGAGGAGTTTTTTGCTATTGTTGCAGTTAGTTTCAGTTAGTTTTGTATGAACACAACAGGGCTGGGCGATATGGGCAAAATCTCTTACCCTGGTATTTTTCGGAGGAATGACGGTATACGATATATATCCGGTGTTTTCCCAAGAAATGGTTACTTGAGTGTTAAAGCTTTAATTAAAACTTTATTAAACATTTTTTGAGCAAAATATAATTCAAACACAGGGCTTTCCCTCTCTGTTTACAAATAAACAGCTGCACAAAATCTTTCGCGACCCTCACAACCCCCACGCACTTATCATGTTTTCCGGGACCGTCAAAATCCCTATGCACTTATCATGTTTTCCGCATCAAAACCCCTACGCACTTATCATGTTTTCCACAACCGTCACAACCCCTACGCACTTATCGTGTTTTCCACGACCGTCACAACCCCTACGCACTTATCGTGTTTTCCACGACCGTCACAACCCCTACGCACTTATCGTGTTTTCCGCGACCGTCATAACTCCCATGCACTTATCGTGTTTTCCACGACCGTCACAACCCCTACGCACTTATCGTGTTTTCCACAACCGTCACAACCCCTACGCACTTATCGTGTTTTCCGCGACAGTCAACCATTTTTGGGCTGGAATCAGTCAGCTACATCTGGCACTGAGTGGAACTCGCGTGCTGAGCAATCTGTTTCTCGCAGAATGCGCATGTGTGGCCTCAAACCATATCGATAAGAGCGAAATTGGATAATCATGCATCGCGTTGGGGAATCATATCAATCTACCGCCCAGCCCTAGAACACAATACAGTTTCAGTCAGCTCTAGTTTTTAAAAACTCTCATTTTTATTTTGGTTTCAGTTAACGAAAATTATTTGTCAATACTAGTTTTTGTTTTATTGTTTGTTTTCGTTAACTATAATAACCTAGGCACGCACATGCACACACGTCTCTGTTCAGGAAAACCTCTTCAGTGACAGTGCCAGTGTTGAAGATGAAGCCAGCGGTGAGATTGCAGCATCATTTCGTCAGACGCTGAACAGGATGTGAGGTCACGGAAGATTAAGCATCTAATGAATCTGTCACTCAGCTCGCCGCTTCCTCTTCCTGTCGGCTCGTGCACTCTCTCTGTGTGCTGGAGTTCTCACACAGCATCTGATCACACACACATACACACACACACACA
>NC_141027.1:6690000-6697500 GCF_052040795.2 Danio rerio | reverse complement strand
GTATTAGGAACTACTTTCTTCCGCCGTACATTCACATCTACAGCTGACGTCAGAACAGCAGAAGCTGTTACTAATTCACCAACGTCACTTTAGTGTTTGAATGACTCTCTAGCGTAATGTCTAAAGTGACGACAAAACAGCTGATTTTGCTCACAGTTTAAGATTATAAGGCTGAACGTGACATGAAATGCCATCCGTCTACAAAGATATCTTCTCACAGTGTTACAGTCTACAGTATTTCTCTGTTGCAATCGGGATATCACAATAATTATTCTCAAAAAAAGCAAACAATCACTACCAGACTGCTGTTGTGTTTGCCATAAGGAAAAGCGCTAAACACGTGCAGACTTTGCTTCTTTCTTTCTGCCAACACAACGCGCATTCCTGATAGAGAGATTGACTTATGGCCCGTTTCCACTGAGTGGTACGACACGGTTCGGTTTGGTTTGGTACGCTTTTATGGCCGTTTCCACTATCAAAAGCGTACCGAACCAAACCGTACCGTACCACTTTTTCGGCACCCTTTCGAAAGGGTCCCAAACAGGAGAAAAGGTACCAAAAGGTGGAGCTACACGTGCAGCTGAACGCTGATTTACAGATATACGTCACGAGCTCGTGGAGCTACACAGAACGTAAACAAAGGAACCGCCATGTTTTTTTAAATACAAAGCCGAGACGTAACATGGAAATACTACATGCATTTAATAACCAGCCATGGATGACCCGGGCTCAAACAAACCTTGTCGTTGTCTCTGTGAACAGACACAAAGCCGAGAAGAAAAAATCTGCCGTGTCCTGTTGTTGTTTTACGAGCCCGTCTGAAAGTGCGAGCGATATTCGCTTTCTTTCGGGAGCTCACGATCACTTCTATATTTGATATAACGAACTTCTTGAGCTGATGATAAAAGGAGTGTGATTATTGAAGTGTCTCCGTCATCTGATCCATTCAGAAAAAAGGACAAGCGCGAGAGTGAAGCGGGAGTGAAACGCGAGAAAAAAAGAGAAGCCGTCAAAACACAGGAGCAAAAGTGTTTTAGCAACCTGACTCATGAACCCACTGCCATGTTTATCTTCGTCTTTTGGACTTTTATGAAATGACAAAGACTCATTAACAGAGTTTGCATGTGCTGGTGAAGATTACAGACACAGATGAGAGGTTTGCTCTGACTTTGGGCTATATTGCGTGTGTTTTTGAACTCAAATAAGGACTAAATGTCTGCTGTGTGTAGTGTTTCTGTAATTAATAATATATCGGAGACTGTAAGGGGCTGTATGTGTTCATATATGTTGCATTTATGTATTTATTTTATATAATTATAGATGTTACAGTAGGCTATTTCACACTGTCATTGATCTGCAGTTACAATCAAATCATGTTCAAAGAAAAGTTAGTAATAAACATTTATAAACAAGTATTTATGTGTATAAAATGTCTGCTGCTCATTATGACATGTGAACGACCCGTACAGCCTTACTGTAGACATTTATTCGAGCGAGCACAACGTCGACTTAAACTTTGTCATACACCACGCCCACCAAAAAGGGTATCCTTTGTAGGGGAAATGCAAGCCTGATAAAGGTGACCCGTACCGACCCGAACCCTACCGTACTGTACCAGTCAGTGGAAACGAGGCATTAGAATATCACTTGCCAGTATACCTGCCAACATGTCTCTGAAAATCTGGGAGACCAGGGGGGAGGGGGTGTTCAGGGGTGAGTTCTCTGAATAACACTGTTGAGAACCGGGATAGGATGCAGCGGGTTTTGGACGGCCGCTGCAATTGGGTACTGTACTAAAGTTGGCAACCCGGGGGTGTTTACAGACCAAAGAGGGGGGTGGGTGAAATTACGGGAGTTTTCTGGAAGAAATAAAAACAGGATGTCTGAAATACGTGGATACTCCCATGAAAAACGGAAGTGTTGGCAGGTATGCCTACCAGTTTAATAATGATTTGATCTGCTGTAGTTAGAAATCAGACTGTTATATCTTCTAAGCGTAAGGGCTTATTATGCGGTTCTGTCGCCATCTTGTGGATAGAAAACATCAACCCTCTTTGGTCTACTACACCAGTGGTTCTCAAAGTGGGGGTCGGGACCTTATTTATTTTAAAGGCTCTCTTAGGTAAATTACCATCCTATCTTTCTAATCTGTTAACATTTCACACCAACAACCAACACACTAGTTCTGGTTCATGTATTCGTCTAACAGTCTCAAGGGTTTTGTCAGAACTTGGCCAACGTGCTTTATCCGTTTACGCTTCCAGGGCTTGGAATGACCTGCAAAATAGGCTCAATCTTGACACACTTCCGACTCGGAGTACTTTTAAACATCTTTTATACAACATCTTAAAGGACGTTAGTAATTGTTTTTCATGATCTGATGTTTATGAACGGTGATTTTGTAACTTTGTGGTATTGTTTTTGTGATTTTTAAGTAAACCTTAATGTGCTGCCTGCCATCTTGACCAGGTCTCACTGGAAGAAGAGACAGTACTGTCTCAAAGTGATCTCCTGGCTGAATAAAGGAAATAATATACACACACGCACCATTAATTTACAGTCAATATCTTTTTTTATCATTTATACATATTAATAGGGATGTAACGGTATTGTAAATTAGCATTTTATAAAAAATAGAAATAAAAATTTTAAATAAAAATTTTATAAAAATAGCAATTTTTTTTCAACATTACCGTAGTCGCATGACTCGATAAAACTATAGGTCTTCTGAGAAAATTTGCTCAGGTGAATGAAGCAAATGGGAGGTAGCGGAAACTACAATTCCCATCAGCCCAGGCGTGGCCATCATCCTTTGCGGTCTGTTGTCGCTACAAATCCAGTAATGTGGAAATGGAGTGTCTTGCTTGTATCGGCAATGAAAAAGAGCTGGAAATGATCGAACGTAAAGCGGGTGTTGTTGCCGCGCGCGTACTGATAGCGGTGTTGTCGCGCGCGTTCTGATCAGCTGTGTTGTCGCGCGCGTTCTGATCAGCTGTGTTGTCGCGCGCGTTCTGATCAGCTGTGTTGTCGCGCGCGTTCTGATCAGCTGTGTTGTCGCGCGCGTTCTGATCAGCTGTGTTGTCGCGCGCGCGTTCTGATCAGCTGTGTTGTCGCGCGCGCGTTCTGATCAGCTGTGTTGTCGCGCGCGCGTTCTGATCAGCTGTGTTGTCGCGCGCGCGTTCTGATCAGCTGTGTTGTCGCGCGCGCGTTCTGATCAGCTGTGTTGTCGCGCGCGCGTTCTGATCAGCTGTGTTGTCGCGCGCGCGTTCTGATCAGCTGTGTTGTCGCGCGCGCGTTCTGATCAGCTGTGTTGTCGCGCGCGCGTTCTGATCAGCTGTGTTGTCGCGCGCGCGTTCTGATCAGCTGTGTTGTCGCGCGCGCGTTCTGATCAGCTGTGTTGTCGCGCGCGCGTTCTGATCAGCTGTGTTGTCGCGCGCGCGTTCTGATCAGCTGTGTTGTCGCGCGCGCGTTCTGATCAGCTGTGTTGTCGCGCGCGCGTTCTGATCAGCTGTGTTGTCGCGCGCGCGTTCTGATCAGCTGTGTTGTCGCGCGCGCGTTCTGATCAGCTGTGTTGTCGCGCGCGCGTTCTGATCAGCTGTGTTGTCGCGCGCGCGTTCTGATCAGCTGTGTTGTCGCGCGCGTACTGTAAAGCGGGGAGGGGGGATTGAGTGTGCATACTGAAGGGCGGGACGGAGGGTGTGTCGCGTCGCTGGGGCACTGTTGATCATTTTGGAAAGGCATTTTCTATCCAAAACTAAAAAGGGCATGTGCACTGCACTGGTTGAGCCCTATGTGTGCACGTGCCTGCAAGTTGGGGAACACGACTAAAACCAGTCATGGGGACTGCAGAAACACAGCACACTGTTCAGATTGATGCAGACATGAGATCTGTATCTCACTCATGGTTTGTCCTCTCAAGTGGGGGAAAGACAATGCACAACGTCACCCACTGCTGTCAACCTGGGCCAAGTCATATCTCTGTCCCAGAAACCTCAGTCCCAAATGAGAGGGTTTTTTCTGTTGCAGAGACATTGTAAATGCCCAGAGATACCAGCTTTTACCAGATTATATTTATATGATAATTTTCCTTTAAACCCATCTCTATCTAAGTGAGTGAGTGATTAAATGTTGAATGTGATGAGTTTTCAACAATACTAAATTGAAACTTTATTTTTTTACATGGTTTCATAATTTTTTGTTATTAAAATTGAAGTTCCTGTTTCAAAGCTTACAGATAGATGGCTGATTTGTATGTCATTGACACTTTTGGCACTTTTTTGGAGTATTTTCATAAGTTTTGTTTTTCCTGTATATGATTCAATAAATACCGTACCGTGACATTCATACCGAGGTATTACCGTACCGTGAAATTCTGATACCGTTACATCCCTACATATTAATATTCTTAAATATAAACAATACCACAGAGACTGAGTGTAAATGAATGCTAATCCTAACACAGCACAAATAATCATAATGCAAAACATCATTCAAATCAGTTACTCAATTTGCAAGCACAAATTCAGAGTCCATTTTATTATTCGACACAGTGATAACAAACACCAACCACATCCAGAGAATATAAAGCGGCACAAACAAGACTCCCGTGAAACCGTGAATACAAATTGTAAGCGTGTTAATGTGTGTGTGCTTAATGTATGACGCACGAAACATAATCAGAGAATTCCTGTATATAAAGTGTGTGTATGTGTGCGAGAGATGATGTGCTCCCTGAGGAAAGCCACAGCCATCTGTGCATTAAATGCAAATGAGCGTCGCCATGACGACAAGATAATGATTAGAAGCGCATAAACTTAACCTAAACAAAAAAAATGAACAGACATACTTCAGTCATCAGGGGAAAACAGCACAGAGACGACAACAACACACTCATTACTGAGTCTGGGAGCAGCACTGAGAGTGTGTGTGTGTCTACAACTCAGAAATACATAATTATCCACACACTCCAATAGATGAAATGCATTTCTCTTGTGCACTTACAAAGAAAAATGAACTTTCTACTGGTTTTGTTTCGAATAAATCAGCTCAATGAGCCTATCGTTGGGCGGTTATCTCTATTCTTATTCCACAGTAGACAATAAAGCAAAAAAATACGTTTTAACATTGTATTAAAAGTATAATTTAAAGGTGCCGTGTGTAAGTGTGACACCCAGTGGTTGAACTAGGTATTGCACACCTTGTTCAAAACACATTTCCACTCGGCTCCTCCTCTGACGAGTCCATGCAAGTGCAGGTTGCCAGACTGGCATGAGTGTGCCTGACTACCAAGCCTAAACTGTAAGTGATGTTTATTCAGCAATAATTCTCCAGTACCGATAGCAGAACAGTTATCGATCAGCTCTGACGTTACTTCAGTCTTTTATAATTTTGCACCAATACCGATAAAGTACCCATCCCTAGATCTTGTAAATTAATAAACCATTTGAAATTGAAGCTTACACCTGTGACTCAGTGCAAGCCAACACATATCAGTGATTCTGCATCTACATTTACTCATGTTAAATATCTTCAATATGTATTCATTAGATTATAAACCGTACTGTTTTGTTGGAGTGCAGTGAGTGTTCTATTCCAGGGGTTCCCAAACTTTTCAGCCCGCGACCCCCAAAACAACAATGCCAGTGACTTGCGACCCTCAATATCTTCTGAAGTGGTTATAAATACAGAAACCTTGCATGCAATGGCGCACACGCACCAATAGACCCAAGTCTATTCTTTGTTGAATTTTTTTTGTAAATATATGTCAGCGCTGTAAATGTGCCAGAAAGCTTAATCTGGTATTTTAAAATCAATCTGCTGCATCTGATGCTATTGCTGTGTCTTTAATATAATGCAATTACCCCAGTGATCGCAATCCAATACAACTAGTAGTTATAAGCTAACATAGTAACTATATACAGTAGGGATGTAACGGCGACAACACAGCTGATAAGAACTCGCGCGACCACACAGCTGATAAGAACTCGCACGACCCCACAGCTGATCAGAACGCGCGCGACCACACAGCTGATCAGAACGCGCGCGACCACACAGCTGATAAGAACTCGCGCGACAATACCGCTATTCAGTACGCGCGCGGCGACAACACCCGCTTTAGGGTTTTCCAGCTATTTTCCATCCCTGCTTCTAGCAGCACACTCCATTTCCGCATTACTGGATCTGTAGCGACAACAGACCGCAAGGGATGATGGCCAACCCTGGGCTGATGGGAATTGTAGTTTCCGCTACCTCCCGTTCGCTTCATTCGCCAAAGCAAATTTTCTCAGAAGACCTAGTTTTACCGAGTCATGCGACTACGGTAATATCGAAAAAAATTAATATTGTGGTATGACGGTATTTACAATACCGTTACATCCCTAATATACAGTAGTAATTATTAATTATAGCGACGATTTTTTTCTTTTCAGTAGGTTATAGATAAAATTTGGTCATTCTTATGGTTTAACAAAAATAAATAGATTTTTGGAGATCCCCAGGCGACCCCCCTTCATTGTACCTTGACCCCTCGGGGGGTCCCGACCCCCACTTTGAGAACCCCTGCTCTATTCTGTGCTTCTGAATGGCTGTATTTACATTCCTGTCGTGTTTCGTCTGATGCAAACAGCCAAATTGCTCATCACTGCAAATCTTGTCACAGAGTGTGGTTAATGCACGGGGTTACAGTGTAACCTGCTCACCTAATGTTTACATTCGTAATATTTATATTATTTGCTAATTAATAATAGGGGTGTCAAAATTAATCGTTTCTTCGATGCACCGCGACGCAGACGCGGACAATTCGGTATCGGTTCAGTAATAATCATAACCGGTTATTACTGACGTCATTTACCTCATATGCGCTCTGTCGCGAGGGAGACAACCGCGAGTATTTACAACGCTCGAACTACGTAATACTCATGAACTGTGCACAATTTCACTGTGTGAGTTTGAGAATGAAAGTAGCCTACTCCATTTCTCTCTCTCTCTCTCTCTCTCTCTCTCTCTCTCTCTCTCTCTCTCTCTCGCTCTGTCTCTCTCTCTCTCTCTCTCTCTCTCTCTCTCTCTCTCGCTCGCTCTTGCTCTGTCTCTCTCTCTCTCTCTCTCTCTCTCTCTCTCACACAAAGTGGCCCATTTGACCTGCTGTCGTGGCTTTTCTTCTCCTCTCGGCTGTTTTACAGCGTTACTTTGGATACAGAAAGGAGCGCGTGTCTGCAGAGTTTTCTCCACCATGTCTATCATAGATCAGCTGTGATCGCCGCTGCCGCCTGCCGCTTATCATTCATCTGAAGAACGCAGCGCGCAAAAGCCAATCACAACCGTTTTTGTTGAGGGTGTGACCAATCAAAGGGGTGTAAGAGAACTAGACAAGGATCAGAAATTGAGCTGGATGTTTATATTATATGTATATTATTATATATTATTATGTATATTATTGTATATTTATTATATTTATTATACTATATTATATTATATTATATTATATTATATTATATTATATTA
>NC_141027.1:6675000-6685000 GCF_052040795.2 Danio rerio | reverse complement strand
AAATGTTTTTAATAAAAAACTATAAAAAATATATAAATAAATATCAAAAATATATAAATATAAATAAATAAAAATGAAAAATAAATAACAAAAAAAATATAAAAAATAAACTAAGTAATAAATATAAATATCTAAATAAAAATAAATAAATAACAAACAATAAAATATAAAACAAACATAAATAAAATTAATAAATATAAATTACTTAATAATTGTAAATAAACAAAAAGTAATAAATATAAATAAATTAATAAATATAAATAAAAACAGCAAATAAATGTAAATAAATAATAATAAACAATAAATAAAATTTACTTTGTTAAAAGAAAAATAAACTAAATACGTAATAAATATAAATATCTAAATAAAAAACTAAACAAAAAAGTAATA
The DNA here is from genome assembly GCF_052040795.2 of Danio rerio. NCBI lineage: Eukaryota > Metazoa > Chordata > Actinopteri > Cypriniformes > Danionidae > Danio > Danio rerio. The sequence goes on along the minus strand of NC_141027.1, from coordinate 6,684,610 downwards.
AATATTAATTAATTAATTAATTAATCAATAAAAAATGAAAATAAATAAATAAATAAATTAATTAATAACAAAGGAATAAATAAAAATATATATATATATATAAATAAGTAAAAACAAAAACAAAACTAGGTCTTCCTATCAAAATAACACCAGCCCACTTAAACTGGCCATTCGACAGTTCTGAGTGATGACATCACAGAGCGCTGACCTGAGAGATAATGACATCATCACTGGAGCTGAAAGAGGCCTAATACAGCTGATGATGTCATAATCTCCTGTGACTCACTCATTCCAGAGAAACACGCGTGACAGGAAACGCAAGATCAATCGTTCCTCCACTCCAGTTTTATTGCTATATGTGTTTTTTAAGAGCCTAGACTGGGATGAGATTCCTGCACACCGCTGCACTGACGATTGTGAACTTTAATTGCTTTATACTTCCTTATAATGCCATGATAGTCAGGTTTTTTCCAAAAAACTGACATTTTAAAGCTATGTGCAAACTTTACAGAAGTAAATTCTAATTTAAAATACACGACTGCAACCTGAACTACAACAAAAGCAAATATTTTATCATATTCAATTAACAGATAAGCATATATGATACAATGAAACACATACATAAAGTTATTTCATTTCTTAATTGCTTTGTTTAGGACATTGTTTACGCAACCGATTATTCTGAGAGCCAATTGAAAAGCAGAAATGTGTAACAACAGCCAATCAGCATGCATTTAATTCACCCTTTTAAAGCACACACACTGTGCACAGACTATATACATACTATAAAAACTATATACATGTACTACAATATGATATATGGTACAATATATGATATACTATAGGATATATAATAACTATATGATGTACAATATGGCATACGGTACGATATATGATATAAAATATATGATATACAATATGATATATGATAAACTCTACAATGTACAATATACTATACAATGTGCAATGTGATATATACGGTAGGATACATGACATAAGGTATGATATAAGATATACTAAATGATGTAAAGTATGATGTACGGTACGATATATGATATACTATGCAATATATGATGTACTATATGATATCCTATATGATATGCTATACAATGTACAATATGATACACTACAATATATGATATACTATACGATTTACAATATGATATACGGTACGATACATGATATACTATCCAATATATACTAAATGATATGCTATACAATGTACAATATGATACACTGTACGATATATCGACATATGATAGACTATTTGATGTACAATATGATATACGATACGATATATGATACTCTAAATGATATACAATATGCTATATGGTACAATATATGATATCCTATAAGATATATGATAAACTCTACAATGTACAATATACTATACAATGTGCAATATGATATATACGGTAGGATACATGACATACGGTATGATATATGATATACTAAACGATGTATAGTATGATGTACGATACGATATATGATATACTATACGATGTACAATATGATATACGGTATGGTAAATGATATACTATACAATATATACTAAATAATATGCTATACAATGTACAATATGATACACTATATGATATATAATAGACTATACGATGTACAATATGATATACAATACGATATATGATATACTATACAATATACACTAAATGACATGCTATACAATGTACAATATAATACACTATATGATGTACAATATGATATACAGTATGATATATGATATACTATACAATATATACTATAGGATATTTTATACAATGTACAATATGATACACTATAAGATGTACAATATGATATACGGTACGATATATATGATATGCTATACGATGTACAATATGATACGCTATATGATATATGATAGACTATACGATGTACAATATGATATATAGTTATAGTATGATCTGATGTATAGTTATACTGACACTGTTAAACTGTTATTTGTATGCACAACACTGTGTTTTTGCTATGAAAGTAAAACCTATTAAATACTTATCGCAATTATTACTCTAAAATGCGACATGATTATTTAAATGACGTGCACGCTTTCGGTTTCATTTTCATTGCTAAGTGCTGTTCACACTACCAGCGCGGCTCCCAACCGATCGCTCTGTGCCACAAACTGAGTGTTATTTACAACTTTATTACCTGTTATTCACAGCCTATGCAGGTTGTTCTCTAAAGTAGATGTGCGCGCGTCTATCATTAAGTAAGGTATGCGCCCGCCCTCTCTGTGGTAACACCTCACGGTCAGCAGCTCATATCACATGTGATTTTGCGGCCGCGAATACATCATTACTTGGCGACAGAAATAAATTGTTTGTGTGAATTTTACCTTAAAAAGACAGTATGCGACTCTTTCAACACCATTTGGAGGTGTCCATGACGCTGAGCAATGTATGTAAAACAACGTGAAGACTTGTGCAGCCGCCTTTGCTTCTCTCCTGAACTGAAAAATATGATTGGCAGAATCATAGAAATGCTGAATTAGAATCGTCTAGAGGGTCGAATAGCGATTGCGATCTTTTTTCGATTAATCGTGCAGCTCTACAATATACAATAAAATATGCAATATGATATATGGTACAATTTATTATATACTATACAATGTACAATATGGTATACATGACATGCTATACGATATATGACATACTATATGATGTACAATATGATATACGGTATGATATATGATATACTATACAATATACTATACGATATTTGATCTACTATACGACGCGATATATGACATAATATATGATATACTATACGATGTACAATATGATATGCGGTACGATATATGACATACGGTGCGATATATGATATACTATAAGATGTAAAATATGATATACAGTATGATACATGATATACTTTACGATATAAGATATACTTTATGATTTATGACATACTATACGATATATGATATACTATACGATGTACAATATGATATACAGTACAATATATGATATACTATACGATGTACAATATGATGTACGGTACGATACATGATATACTATACAATATACTATACGATATTTGATATACTATGCGATGCGATATATGACATAATATATATGATGTATGATATACTATACGATTTACAATATGATATGCGGTACGATATATGACATACGGTACAATATATGATATACTACATGAAGTACAGTATGATATACAGTACGATACATGATATACTACACAAAATAAGATGCACTTTATGATATATGATACACTATACGATGCGATATATGATATACTATACAATACATGATATACTATCTGATGTACAATACAATATATGACAAAACACGGTACTTTGTAACACTAACAATATAGTTTATCACACGGTACGATATATGATAAACTATAAGATGTACAGTATGATAAACAGTATGATACATGACATACTATAGGATATAAGATATGCTTTACGATATAAGATATACTTTATGATTTATGACATACTATACGATATATGATATACTATATGATGTACGGTATGATACATGATATACTATACAATATACTATTCGATATTTGATATACTATGCGATGCGATATATGACATAATATATATGATGTACGATATACTATACGATGTACAATATGATGTACGGTATGATACATGATATACTATACAATATACTATACGATATTTGATATACTATGCGATGCGATATATGACATAATATATATGATATATGATATACTATACGATGTACAATATTATATACAGTACAATATATGGTATACTATACGATGTACAATATGATATACGGTACGATATATGATATACTATACAATATAAAGTACACTATACTATACAATATTTGATATACTATGCGATGCGATATATAATATATATGATATATGATATGCTATACTATGTACAATACGATATGCGGTACAATATATGAAATACTATACGATATTTGATATACTATACGATGTACAATATGATATACAGTACGATACATGATATACTATACAAAATAAGATACACTTTACGATATATGATATACTATATGATGCAATATGATACACTATACAATACATGATATATTATATTATGTACAATACATGACAAAACACAATACTTTATAACACTAACATTATATGATATAATAAGACACTATATTATGATATACAACATATGATATACGATACAACATACAATATGACATATGATACAATACATGAAATAAATAACACAACCTTATTGTAAAACGTGACCAATTAATACCATAAATAACACTTGAGATCCGCTATTCTGCACTGATCATCACACTTAATCAGATGAAGAGAGAAGTCAGTGAATGTGTTGTCCTTGAGTCTGGAATGCCATCAGTGAATCTGTGAATGACTGGTGTCTGTGCGTGTGTGTGTGTGTGTGTGTGTGTGTTAGTGGGTTAGTGTGTCACTGCTGGCCTCAAATCAAACCAGCATGTGTGAGATTCATTATGAAATAAAGCTAATAAAAAAAAAAAAAAAACAATCCCAGAACACACACACTATCCAGACGTCAGCATCAGGCAGAGTCATTCACAACACTAGTGCTGTTACATAGAGCACGGAAACACCTTTAAAGGGAACCTATTATGCCACTTTTCACAAGATGTAAAATAAATCTCTGATGTCTCTAGAGTGTGCGTGTTTCAGCTCAAAATACCACTCAAATACTGTTTTATAACTCTTTGAAACTGACCTTTTATGGCTTAGATCTTAATTGTGCCATTTTGGTCACTGTCGCTTTAAATTCAAATGACATATTGCTCTTTTCAGGAGTGGGCTGAGCTATAAATGCTGTGACGATTTTGAAAACGGTCAAAAATATAATACTGTGCATTATGAAGGAGAAGTACTTTCTTTTAATTTCCAAAGTATTTAACTGCATTATAACGCTTTTTGTTGGTTATCTGGAATAATTACCTATTGAAATAACTATATTGTGAACTACATTGTTACCCTTAGATTGTATGTTGTATATTATATTATATATTGTTACTGTTAATCTTTTTATTTCGCATACTGGGAAATATAAAAACAAAACTATATGATATGATACAATACGATACATGTGATATGATGTGACAATAGGATACAATATAACAGGGTACAATATAAAACGATACGATATAATACGATACTATGTAATAAGACATATATGATAAGATACGATACGATATACAATATACGATACGATATATAATATGATATGTGGTACAACATATGGTATACTTTAAGATGTACAATACGATATAATATGATGTAATACGACAATATAATAGGATATGTAATATACAAAACGATATATAATATACTATACATTACAACATATTACATACAATACAGTATATCATATATGATACAATGTACAATATCATATATCATACAATATATGGTATACTATATGATGTACAATACGATATATGATATACGATATGATATAAGATACAGTACATTACGATACGACATAATACAAATCTATATAATATGATAATATGACAATATAATATACAATATATGATATACAAAACGATACGAAATACAATATAATATATGGTACAATATATGGCATACAATACAATGTACAATACAATATATGACATATGATATGATATATGATACGATATACAATACTATATAATATAATATAAAATGACAACATGAGATAAATGAAAAATTATACAATATATGATATACAAAACGATATATGATATGTTATACAATATACAATACAACATGACATACAACAATATATGATACGGTATTTTACGATACTATATGATACAATACTATATAATATGATATAATAAGACAATATTATATACTATATATGATACAATACATGATATACAAAACGATATATGCTATACTATACAAAATACAATACAACATGAATCAGTAGAATATATGATATATACAATACAATATATAACATGGTAAATTTCGGAAAAATATAATACAATACTATATAATATTATATAAAATGAAAATATGATGTATATGATATACGATACGATATGATATACAAGACGATATGTGATATACCATACAATATACGATACAACAGATGATGTACAATACAATATATGAAATATGATACAACATATTACGATACAATATAATACAATACTATATAATATAACAATGTGAAATATATGATATATGATATACGATATGATAGGATATACAAAACAATATATGATATGCTATAAAATATTCGATACAACGTGATAAACAATACAATTTGCGATATACGATAAAATATACAATATGATATATGGTACAATCTATGGTATACGATACGATGTACAATAAGATATACAATATATTACAATACGTTACAATACAATACTATATAATATGATATATTACATTTGATATACGATATATGATATATGTATGATACGACATATGATATGCAATGCGATATGATATACAATCCAATATGATATACAATACGATATGATATACGATACGATTTATGACATACAATGCAATATGATATGATATACGATACAATATATGACATACAATGCGATATGATATACAATACGATATACGATTCGATATACAACATACTATACGATATATGACATACAATGCGATATGATGTACAATACGATTTGATATACGATACGATATATGACATACAATGCGATATGATATAAAATGCGATATGACATACGATTATATAAATGATATACAATGCGATATGACACAATACAATATGATATACGATTTGATAAATGATGTACAATACGATATGATATACGATTTGATAAATGATATACAATACGATATATGATAAACAATACAATATGATATACGATACAAGATATACAATACACAATACAATATGATACATGATAAAAACTTAATTTTGATCAAATCGCACACCCATAACTGTGAAGAAATAATATAATATAATATAATATAATATAATATAATATAATATAATATAATATAATATAATATAATATAATATAATAATCATATTTTCGTCATACCGCACACCCATAACTCTAAAGAAAAATAAACACCACCTCACTTTCACCTTGTACGGCCTAAAAACTGCTCAGCTAATTTTGATATTTGGGTGAACTCTCCCTAAAGCTGTTGTGCTCTGAGCTGTTATTAGTAAAGTATGTGAATGTCTCACGTGTCAGTGTTAATCCTCTATAATAAGCTCGGGGAATCCGGCACGTCAGTAGTTTTGCGGCTCAGGCGTGTGTTAAACGCTGCTGTGATGAAGAGTCGTGGTCTCGGTGGGTCACTGAAGCTGCAGGCGCTGCTTTCACTCATACATTCATTCATTACATCCTCAAACACACACACAATGACTTTTCACATCATCAAACGGCTTCGTTTCATTTCTGCGCAGAGAGAGAGAGTGTAGGGTTTCATAACAGAAATATTGATGACATAAACAAGCACGATGACAAGAACTAAAGACAAAAGCAGAAAGCCAGGAATCAATAGCTGTTTCCATCCACCTATGTTTATGTTGAAACTAGGGATTAGGGCTGCTCGATTTTGAGAAAAATCATAATCACGATTATTTTGGTCATAATTGTAATCACGATTTTTCCAAACGATTATTAGTTGTAGTCAAAATTATTGGCACTCCTGAGAATTTTTTTTTTATAAATATTTTACAAATATTGTTTAACAGGGCAAGGAATTTTAACAGTATTTCCTCTAATATTTTTCTTCTGGAGAAAGGCTTATTTGTTTTGTTTTGGCTAGAATAAAAGCAGATTTAAATATTTTGAAACACATTAGGATGACTTTAGACGTCTGCGCTCTGCTCGTCACAGTGAGACAGTCAGAAGCATGCGGTCTTTCGCGCTTTTAAGAGCAACAAGTGAGGACTGAGGAGAACTGGAGAGGGGCAGTAAATAATGGAATAATCGTTTATCTCGATTAATGATTTTTCATAATCGTTAGAAGCCAAAATCGAAATCGAATTTTTGATTAATTACACAGCCCTACTAAGGATGCACCGATACCATTTTTTTGGAACCAATCCGATCCCGATACCAAAATTCTGAGTATCGATCGATACAGATCCGATCCAGTTACTGGACTTTTTTTTTTTTTTAACCTAATACAGTTTCTAGTTCTCATGCTCAAATAATATATCTCCTTCAGTGAAAATAACAGACCTATAGGCCTACTGTATATGACAAACTAAACATGATGTGTGCTGTAAACTAGGCTACATTATTTGAGCATTTGTTATGACATTGATCTGTTGTGGTCCAGCTTATGTTCCCTTTTTTAATATTAAGATTTTGCTTTGAAATCTGCAATAGGCTCCCACTATTGACCCTAATTGTTGGTAAAATAACCTACCTTTCTGCAAAGCCTGGTATTTTTCTGCAGGTTTGAAGCAGACTAAACCGTCTGAGGCTAGTTTTATTTAATAATCATTCCCTCGCCTAAACTCGCCGCGAGTGAGATGAAGAAACTGAAAAATTATCTTTTTGAAACTTAACTCATTTGGTATAATTTGCTGGTTATTTAATGTATTTTGTTGGTCAGTTATGCACAAAATAAACAAGAATATTTGAGGTGAAGTTCAAAACAAGGCCCACTTATATGCTTCAGCGCACAAACTGACAAAAAGCTCTGTTAAATAAAATATTAATATATATAAAATTACAGAATAGTTTCAGAATAGCCTATATTAGGCTAAATAATGTTCTGTTAATTATAATCCATATGCGCCGGGCCTTCAGTTTCACTTTTAATAATTTAATCTACTACGTTGACCACAATGAGCCAGGCTTTACAAACTATTAGCAGCACATAATATCACATTTCACCTCGAAAGAATAAACTCAGTCAGAAGGAAGTGAGAACATAAACTCTTTATGGGAATAATTTTACGGAGCGGCGCACGTCGCTTCTGCGCAGCCGTACTTCACATTAAACTAAAGAATGGCTTCAGAAAATTTGAGATATAGTAGGGCCACATTGACACATTTCCAATGCCTTGTGGGCTTCCTTTGTGGCTTTTGTTGGCTTATAAATCACACAGAATATAGCAAACGTGCAAGATCGGATATTAAATAATGTATCTATTATTTTTATAAAAAAAATTACGATACCTTGATTTAATACACAAATTTATCGTCTTAAAATGTAAATTCGAATTCCATTACAGACGTTCATTCTACACGCTGGAATACACACAAGGATCTAATCTCCGTGACGCAGCTTCAAAAATTCGTTTCAAACCGGAAGAACGAATTTGCTCGAAATAACACAAAAACAACGAATTTTCACTCTTTAGTGACAAATATGTGTTCTAATAGTGATTATCAAGGTTATTATAGTTAACGCAAACGAACAAAAAAACAAAAACTAAAATGTAAAATAATTGTCGTTAACTGAAATAAAAATAAAAACGAGAGTTTTTCAAAAAACTAGAACTGAAGCTGTATTGGGTACATACAAAACTAACTAAAACGAACTAAAATTATAGCAAAAACCTCCTTTGTTTTCATCTTTGTAAATGTATTTAATACATAATCTTACAGTAAGCCTTATAGAAGTAAATTGATTTACTCCGCGCTGCAGGTGTTTG